>NW_003804863.1:0-1876 GCF_000255335.2 Galendromus occidentalis | reverse complement strand
AAATGATATCCATATTCACCAATCAAAGTATGCCATGGAGCTGATAGACCGATTCGGAATGACTCAAAGCCGAACAGCTACCACACCCTCGGAAAAATCAATATATGAGGAAGATGATTCAGAACCTACTACGGAGTATCCATACAGAGAGCTGGTTGGCGGGCTTTTGTATCTGGCCACGATGACAAGGTTCGATATAGCATTTACGATCGGCTATTTATCAAGGTTTCTGGATAAGTGCACATCAAAGAGGTGGCACGAGGCACTCAGAGTGCTAAGGTACTTGAAGAGATTCCCATCCCTGGGAATAACATTTCGGAGCGGAGAAAAGATCGAAACTGAAGTATACTCTGACGCGGACCATGGGGCAGACGTTCAGACTCGGAAATCGATCTCCGCGGTATTGCTTTTACGACAGAGCGGAGCCTGCTGCTGGTCATCACAGAGACAAACAGTGGTGGCTCAGAGCTCTTGCGAAGCGGAACTCTATTCAGCGAGTCTTGCTCTCAGAAGTTCCTTGTGGGTTACAAAGGTTCTCAGTGAAATCGGAGTTCACGAACTTCATACTATCAAAATCGATAACACGTCCACAATTCAACTCATCAAAACCCCACAGTTCCACCGACGATCCAAGCACATCGCCTTGAAGGAACTGATGATAAAAGATCACCATAAAAGGAACGAAATTAAAATCGAATATGTTCCCACGAAGCTCCAAAAAGCGGACTTCTTAACGAAATGCCTATGATGGAATCTGGGCTCACTAGCTAAGTCTGTGGACACCAATCTGAAACAACACCCTGTGAATCTGGAAGATCACGGCACAAAAACAAAGAGTTGGTGGTTCGGTGAGAACACTACTGCTCCTTAGCTCCTCAGTTTATTAAACACATGTATACGGCTATATATACTTATCCCCGGGTGAGGGGAATACCCGTAACCAGAACACGGAAGTGTTCTGGTATTAGTAACCCACTTGGCTAAGTGGAACACTGTACGTTAGTCAGGAAGCCACTGCTTCCTATTTGCTACTTCCTATACCAGAAATGACATGCCTCAGCTATACCCTAAATATCGGTATATTTCATCATCCTCCCTTAGATGATGCAGACATTTCGGTGTACATGATAGGTGTATTCCCATAACATAGATACGATATTGTAACCTATCTTGATCACGTCCATTGACGTCTCGACGGTTCGATGTCGTCGTCCTCGAACCTGAAATCTTCGAGCGTCAAATATTGCGTGAAACCCGCACGAAATATGTTAACTAATGGTTGGTTCTCTAACTCATTTTTAAACATAAATATTCGTCGGGATAACCCCTCTAGTACTTGCTCTTGAATTTTGTTATGGAAAGCTGCACGAGTCAGGTAGGAGACTCGTCTTTGGTACGAGGGGCCACTGACCAGCCAACAAGAATGAATCACATTTGGTGTCGCTACTACCTGGTGACGATGCATCAACCATGTCGTCAGTATGGCTTTGAATCCATCGTTTCCATTCTTTGGAACACTAGGGTCATTGCATACAACTCTTTCATGATCCTCCTTCAGCTCGTACACCAATTTTGCAAGCCTGGGGAAATCCCGCTGGGCAGGCTTGGACTCATGTTTGTCAAGAATTCGGAACCATCCAGGTCCGTCAAACTGAACGTTGGAGAAGAGACGCAAGGAATCCTATGTCTCCATCCTCCACACACTCACTGTTCAGGCACAAACAGGGTAGTCTTGAGTCCCTGTAGTTGGTTATAACTTGAGCTGGGGACCATGGGATGATGGTTCGATGTGCCCTCTTCGCTATGGGTTGCTGCTGAAAGTCAGCCATGATCACTCATTTGACTCGGGTCTAAGTCGAACTGATCCTGAAGTAGG
>NW_003804862.1:185610-367562 GCF_000255335.2 Galendromus occidentalis | reverse complement strand
TTTTCCCGTTTTCCCACTTTCCCGTTTTCCCGTTTTCCCGTTTTCCCACTTTCCCAGTTTCCCGTTTTCCCACTTTCCCGTTTTCCCACTTTCCCGTTTTCCCACTTTCCCGTTTTCCCACTTTCCCGTTTCCCCACTCTCCCGTACACTCGCTTTTAGTCCATATGTTCTCCGGAAAATCCACACCCTTCACGGCTACAGCGATTTTCAGCGAGATTCATTCGTAAAAAGACAGAGGCCATTGATGACGGCAACCCCCGATAGTCTTCTTGGGAGCTCCCGAGAATCCACCTTCTCATGGCGATCGGTCCAGCCGATAAGAAATCCTGAGAATTCCCGTCTTTCCCTTGATAAAATCTTTGATTCTCGGCAAGAGGACCACTCAAATAATTTTTTTATGGTAGAAGGACTCATCGTATCGGGGAACTGACCCCCCTATAATCACCGCTGGATCCCCCAGAACACGCTCCTAAATTTTCACGACGATCGGTTCAGCCGTTTTCGAGTCTATAGGTGACACCAGACAGACAGACAGACAGACAAACAAACAGACATACGTTTTTATATATATAGATGTCATCCGGAAAATCGAATTCCCGTCTTTCCCTTGATGAAATCTTTGATTCTCGGTGAGAGGACCACTAAAATGCTTTTTTTATGGTGGGAGGACCCATCACATGAGAACGACGACCCTCAGATGACCTTCCTGAAGCTCCCGGGAACCCACCCCTGAATTTTTGCGGCGATCGGTTCAGGCGTTTGTGAATTTTGCGAATTTCGGATTTTTCAATTTTTTCCGAGATTTCGTATTTTCGTGGGTAAAACACTCAAATAATTTTTTAAGGTAGAAGGACTCATCGCATCGAAGAACTGACCCCCCTATAACCACCGGGGGATCCCAGAGAACACGCTCCTAAATTTTCACGACGATCGGTTCAGCCGTTTTCGAGTCTATAGGTGACACCAGACAGACAGACAGACAGACAAACAAACAGACATACGTTTTTATATATATAGAAGATGTCCTCCGGAAAATCGAATTCCCGTCTTTCCCTTGATGAAATCTTTGATTCTCGGTGAGAGGACCACTAAAATGCTTTTTTTATGGTGGAGGACCCATCACATGAGAACGACGACCCTGATATGACCTTCCTGAAGCCCCCGAGAGCCCACCCCTGAGTTTTTGCGGCGATCGGTTCAGGCGTTTGTGAATTTTGCGATTTGTGATTTTTCAATTTTTTTCCGAGTTTTCGTATTTTCGTGGTTGGAGCACTCAATAATTTTTTTAAGGTTAGAAGGACTCATCGCATCGGAGAACTGACCCCCCTATAACCACCGCTGGATCGCCCAGAACACGCTCCTAAATTTTCACGACGATCGGTTCAGCCGTTTTCGAGTCTATAGGTGACACCAGACAGACAAACAAACAAACAAACAGACAGACATACGTTTTTATATATATAGATCTGATCCGAAGAGCATCTATGAGCGAGACAAACCCGCACGCCATGACCATGTCGCGTATTCGATTTCTTTTTGCGACTCACAGAGAAAAGTACACGCCGAAGCCTCATGTGTATCTCCGAGAATATAACGAGTCCATAAAAAGGAACCAGACGCATGGATCCACGAAACATCCCTTCCGGTCCGGAAGGGAGCCACGATTCGATGTTTTGAGAACTCCGTTGCTTACCGAGGGCCACGAGAACAACACAAGAGCATGGAATGATCAAAGCAAATATATGCAAGTGGCCTGAAGAGCTTGAGTGATGCGAGCGAACTCGAAAAAACATTCCGCTCGCTCGTCACCCAACCGCGAGACAAACGGGATCCGAGGCGCGGGCTAAGAGACGCTCATCAATCCTCCTGACGCGAAATCATATCGAGCCGCCGACCTGCACCGGGAAAAAAAGGATTGAGAAAAACAGTCGAGCTAAGAGGAGCCTCGGGAACAGATGTCCCTTTTTTCTTCTGGTTCCTACTCCCCCAACTCCGATCGCGGTCGTTTCTGGCTCTCGGCAGAAACCTCAAAGGTCTGTCGGAAGGTTCCCGCGGAAGGATCGAGCGAAAGGTGGACCTCGGCAACCACGTCAAAGACGAGACACATGGTATTGGATGTGTCGGACAGGATTCCGTCTCACTTGATTGACGCGCTACATGACTAGCGACGGCAATAAAGACAGCATCCGATTGCTTTAGGACGTGTCGCTCCCGCTCAGCGGCGGGACGAGCTGCAGCGGGCTAGCAAGGTCGTAAAACGTAAGCAACCCTTCTGGGCAGAGCGGCTCGTATTCAAGCCCACCAGCCTGCTTCTGGTTCCACACAGACGAGCACACGGACCGCCAAAATCGGTTCGCTTCTCGCTCATTCGTTGGCTGGTCCGTCGGTCGGTCGATCGAAGATTGAATTATAATTTCTCTCTCGGTCGCTCCACTCGTACTTGCTTCGGTAGGTAGAATCATTTGCCAGCTGGGAAATACCCGAACTATTAGGTACCTACATGCAAGTCCGATTCGATGGCTGTCCCGGGCTCGACGACGATCTACTACATCGGTGAGATCTACCCGCCCATGCAGAAAACCCTAAGCTACCCACTGACCTGCTTGCCTAGAGACCCACCCACCCACAGACAGTGACCGGCGTTCAACAGGGGCGACATATCTCGCAAACGCGATGCTGAATTTGCACTTTCGGACAGGAGACTTCGAGAAGGTCGGGGAGATATAGCGAAAGCCGCCGAAATAAGTTCTTGTCAAATAACGGTTGGGGGCGACCGCCGAGAATTCTGAGGCGGGAACTTCGCCGCCCCCAGGGGAGCCCCGAACGAAAAATGAGAAGAACAAGGAAAACAACGGACGACGGAGAGAACGGACGGCAAGAGAACGAAAATCTCTTCTTAAAGCAGCGAGCAAAAATGGCTTCCAAAGGAGTGCAAGCTGTTGCCAAAGACCCCTCCACCGTCATTTTGCTGCTCCAGAAGCAATTTCATATTTATCACCGTCCTGGTACACAGCTCTGAGTACCGACCAGCCGTCTTCCTCGCCGGCGAGCGAGCAAACTGGAAAGTGAACGACGGGTGGATCAAAAACCGAACGGACAAGCGAACCGATCGGAGCGACGAGCTCCAGCTCAAAGGAAATCTGTGTGATTTCCCTCTTTGATGAGAGCTCAAGCATCGACTCGACGACGACGACAACTACGACAATGATCGGGGAAAGAGCTCAAGGGAAGACCTCTGACCGAAGCGAATGAATTCACAATAGACGGTAAGCCGCCGTGGGCCGGGCCCGACTGGAGCAGCAGCGGCGGGGAAAATAATTGAGTCGGGATAAGATTTCGAGAAGTGTTCATTTTTCTCGTGGCACAGAAAACATTTCACGAAGATATGATGGAGGCATCCGAAAGGGCTCGAGCAGAAATTGCGCGCGACAGGGGGACCGAACGCGCCATGCGTAGCCGATTGCGTGCCTCTGAGATTTCCACGGAATCAGCGGCAACAATCTTCTCTCATTGTAGTAGTGGTAGTAGGCAGGGCCCGCTCGAAGAATTTGTTCCTTGCTTCCTTCCTTCC
Source organism: Galendromus occidentalis (assembly GCF_000255335.2). NCBI lineage: Eukaryota > Metazoa > Arthropoda > Arachnida > Mesostigmata > Phytoseiidae > Galendromus > Galendromus occidentalis. The sequence continues at coordinate 363,991 of NW_003804862.1, read as the reverse complement.
AGCCGAGCGACCAACCCGTTGATGGTGGCAACATGCAAGCGATTGCCAAACGTGAAGTATCCCAAGCGAGAACAGTTCTAAGTAATAGAGCGAGCTAGCGAGCCACACGAATTGGTACATAAATTTTTAATAGGTACTAAAAGATGCCCGAGGCTTCTCTCCCCTACGCCGCTCTCGGACGACTCCTGATTGAGGATGACAGACGCTAATGGATCGAAGAAATGTGCCCACTATTAGGCATCGGGTGACTCAGGCCCGATATTCGGGAATCAAATGATTATGGGCGCCGTGCCGTTAGTGAAGTCGAATCACGCACGCCAAATACATATTTCTTCCGAGATAAGGTCTGGGGGTGTTCCGAGAGGCTCGGCAACTCCTGAACAGCGGGTCTGCAGGTGCGCAAGTCTCGAACGAGCGAGCCGGGTCGGACGAACGAGCGAGCCGGGTCGGACGAACGAGCGAACGACGAACGGACGATCGAACCCGGGAACGAGAAGGAGCAAACGTGCGCTTCTCGCGCGTGGGAGTCGACATCGAAGGAAGCCGGAGGCTGCCGTCCTATCGGTCGATGCGTAGACTTTCGTGAGAAAGAGCCGGAAAAGGCGACTGATCGACGGCTGTTCGGGTGATAACGATTATAATGAGAATATTGTTCTGATATATGACGATGAAATCGCGATGCGGTCGTACGTATGCAGATGAGGCGTCACAATTAATCTCTATGTTAATGAGACGGGGCTAGCGGCCTAGCTGAGGGCCCAGCGACCGACCGGTCGGTCGCCCACCCAGCCGACAGACTGGGTACCTTTGTCTTGTTTGGCGCCCGCCCGCCCGCCCGCCCGCCCGCCCGCCTGCTCGCTCGTCCGCCGGCTCGCTAGCAAGCTTTCCCCGGGCCTGAATAGTATGCTGCTACAGAAAAACGCCATTACGACGCAGACAGAAGCAAAACAAACGTCCAGGCGAGATGAGATATCTGAGGATTCCATCTGCGCTGAGCTTTTAATAAGCTCGTTCGCGATCCGTCCGCCTGCTGCTGCTGCTGCGAACTCTGCTCATTTGCTTGCACTCGGGCTCGGTGGCCGAACGACGGGCAGAGCCCCAATCCTCGACGTATTCACCGTCGTTGCTTCGACCACGTCAGGGAACGCTAGGACGACAACGCTAGTCGCTCGGTCCACCGGCCTTTGATTCCCGTTGTTGTCAATCATCGTCGTCTGTTTCGACTCGGACCTATACTATTCATCCGATGAGTTCGTCATCTGGCTGGCGGGATTCGTTGGTTGCTCGTTTAGCAGCTCGACTGCCAGGACTGCCTAACTAGCTAACTAGCGAGTCAGCTTGCAGACAGCTAGAGAGACAGATAGGGAGGTAAGTGGGTAGGTCGGGAGACAAACGCACGGACATATAGTAAGTCCGTCTGTCCGTCAGTCACCCTTTCACTCGAGCGGGAATATCCGAGTAGAGCGGGACGAGAGGACGCGAGAGGAAAGCATGTTGCCGGCGCAGTGAGCCACCCGGGCAAACTTGACGAACGGACGAATAATCGAACCGACAGCAGAAGCCGGCCAGTCAGTTGAATAAATCATTATCGTTGATTGGCTGTGCATTCTCGTCGGTCGGTCGCTCGCGCGCTTGCCAGCCAGCTCCCTCGGTCTACGAGAATTATAAAACTCAATGTGATGCATCGCGCTTCTCCGCTTCTCTCTTCCAAGTGAGGGGACAGTTCGACCGCGCCCCCTAGCGCCCTCTGATCAGTGCGGTAGAGTTTTCCAGGAAGAGATGGCGGGCATTTTCTCTCTGACGTCAGTGTCCGATCTCCAACGGCCAGGATTTCGATCTCGTTCTTTTCTTCTTTCGAGAGTTGGCGAAAGTTATCCTCGGAACTGACGGTTGTATCTCCGTTCGTGGCCATTACTTACCAATTCGAACGGTCAGCCGTACGACGAGGAATGGAACGGTGGCTCCGAAAGTCGACAATGAAAACCAGCATTCATTTGTCTTCATTGCGGTGCAGTTGGCTGCAGTTCACCGTCGTCGTCTCGCTCTAGCCATGCCATCTCTTCGGCTTTTAGCGAGCGTTTATCCGAAGCTTGGTCATCCGTCGTCGCTGAATAAATCCCACCTTCCGAGCTCATCGTTTTCATTCGCTTGCGGGGAGCCCACCAGTCCCATCTACGCCTTGAGAGGGAACTCAATCGGGAAGCCCAGCCGGGAGGAGAAAAATCGATGCTCGAGATCAACGGTGGAGTGGGCATGCATGCGTGCGGGTCAGTCAGTCAGTCGGAGCAACTCGATCAGGTTAGGAGTACTAGTGAATGAGTGACATGTATTTCCTATCGATTCCCAGCTCATTCGATCGACCGTTTTTGACGTGACTCCATTGTTGTTTGCCTTCGGAGCGATACGCTGCGCCGCTGCCGCCGCCGCGCTGCCCGGTCAACCTGCCGGTTGAACTGAACAAGGTTCAAAATGGCTCGCAGGTGGCCTGACAGAAGCCAGGGTGACTGGTCCGTCGGTGGCCGGCCGGCCGGCCGGTCGCTCTGGCTGTCTGTGCGCCTGTCACAGAAGCGGCCGGCCGTGAGAGCGTCTGTCCCAGTCGGGAAATCTGCAGCGCGAAGAAAATCAGCTCAGAACGAAACACGCAAATCTCACGGGACGCACGATATACTACGCTCCGACATAGGAAGGAATTATGACTCTACTCGATACCGCAGTTCGACATGCAGCCATCTCCTGAAACACGCAGGTGGACACGTCTTCCTTTTTGGAAACGATTGTCCGGACAGCCAGCTGCAATCCAACTCCGTAATCCGGCTTAAAATGAAGCGAATGGCAACATGGAGATTAAGTGCGGAACGAACTCCGCTCCGCCGCTGCGTTGGGTGTTAGTTATTTTGAAGGGTTTCCTCGGTCTCGGATTTACTTATTTTCCGAATCAATCGGATCAATGACGTCCCGTCAGGTTACGAGCGATCGAATAACAATTCGATTGTTATCAACCTGCCGCACCACATGCCACCGTCGCCCGAGCCATTCAATTTCGGAAAGTGCCGTTCGTACGACAGAAACGTTCATCCATTCAAGCCACCTTTGCATAAGCTTGAGCTGAGGGAAAGGCCAAATACGCGTTTCGCATCGAGCATGAAATGGCTTCTTCCAATGCCGCTGAAAACCATCTCGAATGGCCAATGGATGAGAGACTGCTGCGTGCGTCATTGTCTCCTGCGGATCCGCCTATTTCCGTCTCGGGTCGACGTCGTTTGCCGTTTATTTTGCCTTCAGAGCAGGCCACAATCCCGAGTCTGCGTCAACGCACCCAATGACATCGACCGTTCGGGAAGAAGGGCGTGCAAGGGAAAATTGCAACGATATAGGAAACGTAACAGCAATAGAAACAACATTCTTGCTGAATCCTCTCCGATACCGCTCCCCCCCGAAGCTGCTGGTCCTGCAGCGACAGATGTTGGAGTCGCAGCCGAGCAAATCATCTTCTGTTTCGTTGCAAAACTGTTCCATTTAAGGTTTCCTCTTTTTATCCAGGTCCGATGTTGCTCCAGTGCTGCGAGTTCCATCTGTGCGATTCGGATCTCATCGTCTGCGTGCAGATGATATCGGAATATCGCCGAGACACAGGATAACTGTCGAGGTAGTCGTCAGGACATCCTTCGGGATATTCGTCAGGACATCCTTCGGGATATTCGTCAGGATATCCTCCGGGAAGTTCGTCTGGCTCCGGCTGGTTGCGAAAGGAATATTCATGCTGACATTTCTCGGTGGTTCCTTGTTCTCCTTCCTCGTCACCGCGTCTCCTAAGCTTGCTGTGCCGAGTAAATATGTTTTGATTGATGATGCTTCTTTTCGCCGCGAGCTACGTGGAGCTACGTGAAGTAATCTCTCGTGTGCTTCTAAAAGTCAGTCAGTCAGGCGTTCCGTCCGTCGCCCGTCGTTAATTACGTGTTGTTGAGATAGCTGGCCGTCTGAACGTCTCCGAGCTCATGCTGAATGAAGGCGTACAATTGTTGTTGTTCTCTCTCAGTCAGACAGAAATCATCGGAACAGCCAGCGACGAAAGCTGTAAACGAGGGCAACAACGAGAGCGGCACTGAATCTCAGCACCGTCGCACCCGAAAACAATCGGGGAGGGTTCCACGGGCTGCGTGTCAGTTGAATTATTCGCGGGAAAACGATTATGCGAATAATGATTCCGAAATATGGCGAACCTATCGAATGACTCGCGTCTGTTCGTCCGTTCCTGTCCCTGGGTCGGGATTCCGTACGGATGAGAAATTGAGCTGTACATCGAAATGCAAAACGCGCGTCGTGGTCACTCGTCGCCGTAGTTGTTGTTGTTATTTCTACGGTACGAATTGAGCTGGAGACGGCAGCGGCTGAAACAGCCATTAAACACAATTACTGCGAAGTGTGCGTGAGTCTGTGTGTAGTATGTGTTCCGTTCCATGCTGGAGCCGAGCGGGTGGGGAATGGTTTTTCTCGTTCGTTCGTTCGTCCGCTGGTTCGTTCGCTCGTTGGTTCAACGTCGCGTCGTCTCGGCTGGTATAAAACAGAATTGAGTTATGAACTGTCAGCCCACGAGTAATGCTGTAAGTAAGGCGACTGATGGCCACGCCGCGTGAGATAGAATTGCTGTTGCCGCTGCTTTTCCCGTCGTCCTGCCACCTCCGTTGTCGCTGACGCCGGCGTCGTCGTCGACTCAGTCCCCAACGCCAATCGGACGATCTGCCTCACAGTCGGTCGGTCGCTCGGTTTGTCGGTCGGTCACTCGCTCACTCGCAGCAGTCGTTCGTTATGAGCACTGGCGCTACACACAATTGACGACTTTATAATGAATATAATGACAATCTCCACCATGCCGTCTCGCTACTTCTTCTTGCCGGGCTACTCGTTCGCTCGCTGGGTAGCTCGTTCGTTCGTTCGTTCGCTCGCCAGCTAGCTGCTTGACTAGTTTGCTGCCTGTCCGGACAGACGAAAGGAAACAAAAGTGCTCGCTTGGATGGATGAATGGCAATTACGATGAATCACTGAGAACCGCAGCCGGTGCGGTGGATGAATACGGAAAACGAGCGATGCGGCGTTCTGCCGTCCGGTCCTCGCCGAGTTCTCACCTCGTCGTTCCCGAAAGCTGAGCCTCAGCACGCGTAGCGGATACCCGGTACGAGCCCCGGATACCCGGACGGCGGATTTCGCGAAGGCGAGAGGCGTTGCCCTCGAACAGGAGCTCGCGAGGGAACCCGGAGGAGGAGGAGGTTCCCGCACCGACACGGTGTCGTTCGCATCATTACAATTCAAAATGAGCACGCTCCCGTACTCCTAGGGTCTTCCGCCGGGACAGCGGCAAGAAAGCCACCGCGTGCTCCTGTCGGCGCTGCTGCTCGTGGCGGCTGCGATGGCTACTAATAAGATTTCTTTTCCACCAGACTCGCCCTATGTGTGATGCTCCTATGGGGCGGATTCTTACGAACAATTTTGCTCCCGAGTACGTCGGAAGCAAAGGAGCACGAGGGCGAGCGCCAGGACGAGCAAGCGAACGAACGAACGAGCTAAGGAGTCGGGAGAAGTCACGCTGCTACAAAGTAACTCCAACTATTAATAACCGTGAACGATGTTGGCACTCCGTGTAGTGGCGGTGCTGGTGGAAGTAGCAGCGCGTGGCACCGAATAAATAGGTCTACTACTAGAGAGACTGAGACGTTATTTGCATCGCCTTTGACGCTACCGAGCACCGCCGCTGCATTTGGCTGAAGTGCGCTAAAACGAGTTAGCTCGTGGGTCTTCGTGATAGGCCCGGAACCATCGTTGGAATTTCCTGCTCCCCGCGCCTAACTGTTGTCAACACTCACCTGGAAAGAGAGGAAAGATCGGAATTTAGACGGGCGAATTAGCCTCGACCACGGAGCGAGAGATCCAATCTCTGCGCTTCCAGACTCGTAACGAGCGATGGGACTCCCCATACGAGCGATTTGGTGCTCGCTAGCGTGTTTCCATCTCGTGACGAACTTCTCCATCCGGGGAAATGACCGGAGTTCATGGCTGCCGCATCCGCTACGATAAGGAGGAAATTACGATTAAGTAGTAGGTAGTTTTTCCAAGAGCGAAGCAAGCGGGAAATAACTGTCGTTCTTTGGAAACAAGTCAACTCCCAGACGAGAAGCGAAGGGGGGGTTCAAGCTCTGAACCTCTACGCGAGCCAGAGCGGCATTGATCGCGAAAGCAGAAGACAGGCAAGCGGATGGACGGACGGAAGGGCGGGCAGACGGCTCGGTACGCTCTACTCGTTGACTGCTTGGCCGACTGGTAGTTCCTATCCATGTGCCCATCTCGGTGGTGATGATTAATAGTATTGCTGAGTGTTGAAACATCAGCAATAAATTAATATTAACGACCTGACTGTGTCACCAGTGTGCACAACACGACCATGAACACGGAGAGCCGACAAATCGAAAAGATCATTGAAACGCGTACCATTATCCTCATCATCATCGTGCTTGTCGTCACCACCACCGCCGGAACGCTCATGAGCAGGCGACTTATTTCAAGACGATACTTAATTGCCAGCGAGCCAAGCAGGCCGTCTGTCTGGCGAGTGGTCGGTCGCTGGTCTTCCGCTGGAACAGCCACCCTCCCACGAGCAGTGCCGCTACAGGTACAAATGGAACTGCTTCTCCGGCTGTTGCGGTGACTTTTCACGACTATTTCGCTTGGCATCGTTTGAGATGACGAATTTCCGGCCCTGTTGTAGATTCAATAGATTTTCCTTGTTTTGCACTCTTCGTGCCAAAACCCCGCCGGCCCACATGCCGAACAGACTAGCGCGGCTAACCACTTACGGAGCTGGTGCGACTGCTGCACGAATTCAGCCCTTCGCTGTGTATATACCCACCCGTCGATTGGCGACAGAATGGCTCGTAACGAAGAGGGCCCAGGACGTCCCCATTAGGTGAAGAGAAATTCGTACGTGTCTCTTAGCGAGTTTTCGACGGACATGGATTTATTGTTTTTTCCCGATGAATGATAGTTGGCTCTGTTCTCTCGATACATCGCGGAACATCGCTGCTTTCGGCACAGCAGACGTACGATGAGAAAAGACAAAGCCTGTCGGGAGTACGTTCCGAGCTCTTGCCATCAGTCTCGCTACCGAGGGTCAGTAGAAGCTACGTGAGGTCGTCTCTGTTTACCGACTTAGCGGGTGTCGATGTTGAACATATCTCATGTCAGTCGACTTAAAACGCCTCCGTTCACTCTTCAATTGAGCGAAATATTGGCCGTAATGGCCGCTCTCGAGGCGTCGTCAATGCTCTTGTCATTGAGCTTATCCAGACGCGGCGAGAAGCCGTCCTTCTGCTGGCTGCGCTCTCCGACGTCTGTGAGTGACGACCGTCAGAGCGTCACGGAGCTCTTCTCGAAATTATCTCGAGCTGGAAGGAAATGTAAATTGATACCCACAATGAGCGGAACCCGCTTAGAAACTAAGTGACAAAAAGGTTCTCGGCCTCCTCGGAAACAGCTTCGAAATAACGCCACTTCAAAGCAATACAATCGCAATCTCTCGTCTTGCAGAAACGTCCTGGAGAAACGAGGTTCGACGCACACTTGCTGAGAGGGCGACGACGGGACCTTTTCGCAGAGGTCCCCGACCCGGCAATTCGCGCAGTGTCTCGCTCTGCGGAGTATATGACTTTTCGATATGAGATATCCTGAAGTTAGATGGCAGAAGGAGACTGAAGCAAGCGCACGAGAGAATGAGCCGCCCTTCTTGTCGACCTCCCGTCGAAGAAACGATTTCCCTCCTAAATTCCCGGTTCGGCATCCGAATCCCGAAACCGCTCCAAATGCTGCCAAGCAATGAGAGCACCATCGATCACTCGTCAACGACTCGTCTTGATCATGATCCAGGACAATAATTCAGGTCAAGACTTTCCTCATGTCAACAAGTATTCGGCATAATGGCGAAGGGAATGCCATTGAACGGGGCATTGGAAATTCAACTTAGCCTATTGCACTGCTGAGAGTTTCGCGAAAATTGCGAAACTGCGAATTGTCCGATTGCGCAGAATGGAGCGATCAGCAGAGCCAAATGCAAGTTGCGGGTCTTTCGACTCCGAACGAGCTCAGGAGGCATCTGGGCTTGGCCTAGGGCTCGCCTTCAGCCGTGTCATCTGGTTACGTTTTCATCGTTATACGTCGGACAATCCGCGCACCGAGCTGCGTCTTCTGCGTCATGCGGCCAGCCACTTAGTTGCACAGATGAATGTATACATACAAACGAGCGAGAAAGCCCAAAGCCCCCCCCAAGAAGGATGGGACATCATTGGCTGCTGTGAGGAGCGCTGGGTAGCAGCGGGAAATTCGGCCTCCCATTCGCCGCTGCCAGCCCCGTCGCAGAAGGGGACGAGGACCGGCCGACCAGACCTGAGCATGGAAGGATAAACAAAAGAGATGCTGTTCCCAGGATTGCTACTCCAGTTCACTTCCCTGAGTCCTCTCGAATGAAACACCGGGGGGATCATGGAACCGATGCGGCATGCACGTACCCTTCCCTTCATTCATCCCCGATCCCCGAAATCCCCAACTAGGTAGGCATCCGCGTACAGCGATGCCGGGAGGGTTGGGGGAAGGAGGGGGAGGGGTTTCGGGGAAAGGGTACCATATGAAGAGGGGGAGCGAGATGAGTACAGGGAGAGAAGGGATAAGGGGCTAGTCATGACGGGCCGAGATGTGAACGCCGCTTTGTGGCAAGACAAAGGCTAAGAGGCTTAGCTTGCCTCGCACTGCCTCTCCAGTCCCATTCTCCTCCTCTTTGTTTCCCTCTTCGTGCCCGCCCCTCTTCTCTCTCTTCTTTGTGTCCCCCGCTTCATTTGTCGTCGTCCGCCGGTTTTCTCCGCTGCTATCGTTGTCGTTGTTGTCGTCGCCGTCCCCACGGTTCCCCACTTCTTATTCCCCTCTTGACCCAGACTTCGTCGGCTCCTTCTCCGACGCAGAACCAACCAGTCGACAGGAAGTCAGCAGTCCCCGTTCGAAAGTCCGTCCGTCCGTCCGTCTGTTCGTCCTCCGACCGACCAGCTAGACGGGCAGGCATTAAATTTTAATTTTGTGCTCTGCGAGGACGCCCTCTTTCAGTTTGCTCATCTCTCGTCTCGGGGAACGACCTGCGGCTTGCTCGGTGCCGCGTACGCGCGTGCTCTCTTCTCTTCATACTCGCGAGCCTAGTTACCATCCTTCGCTCATCCTCCCGAACAGGGTCACGAGTATGTAGTGGCGAGAAGCATTGGGGAGTATTTTTCTGCTTGAAGATATTCCGTTTCACGAGGGATAACGGAAACGCTCGCGACCGCCCCTCGCTGCCTTTACGGTTTGCCGCTTTCCCTGCTCGCTCTAAGACCCGCGGCTGCCTCCGTCGACGTCACCGCCGCGCCCGCACTGAGACTTAAGCCACAAGCCACTACGACTGCTGCTGCTGCTGGAAAGAGCACGGCTCGAGCGGCTGTTTTTCCACGGCGTGTTCAGTTGGTTCGTTATTTTTTTGCTTCGGCAAATACACGCTACAATCCGACCGAGAGCACTCGTCTCAGAGGAGAAATGATATCGCCGAGACGTACTAACACGAGCATGGGAACGGTCCCTGGTGGATCGCTCAAGCCTGGCTTGTTCCACAAACCCCTCGATCCGAACGCATGCAAGTCGCAATTTGGCTCACCGGATGAGCGACCCTCCGTCTGTCAATCCGCCCACCGATCGAAAATTGCGGTCTTGACAAGCCCGCTCGCTCTACCGTTTTCTCGATTTTCCGCGATGCTCCACTCCCTCTCTTCCTCACTGCGGTATAGTATTTTTCTCCTTCTAAAGCACTCTTAACGGAATGTTCTCGAAATCGCTCTCTCTATATAAATTCTCTATATATAGACAAACTCAATTTTTGCCTCGATCGAAACGCCCTCGAAGGCCAAACATCGGAAGCCGACTACTTAGGTCTTTTAAAATCGAAGCGCAAAAAAGCCTTTTCGAGAGTCTTCCTGAGCTTTATATTCAAATCTTGTTTGGTTTTGAGCTTAAATTGTGCTGTTTTCCTCGGCTTCCTCCCGCTATCCCCCAACAGGAGAGGAGGAAAAAAGCGTCCGCTCGTTGAAATTGGCTTCATACTCGCTCCACGGGACCCCCGGTTTCCCCTCGAGCCCTCCAAGCTGAGGCTCAGCTCCGAGCCTCTTGGTCAAGCTTGGGATTAGCTGACAGCTGAATTCAGTCTCGGCTTGGGAGGCGCTACGATTTCAAGTGATGCTTGCCGAGATGGCAAATCGCGCACCGAAGGAGAAATCGGAGCAAATCTGTCGACGCGCCGCCATTCAAGCTGACATGACATCTGTCCATTCATCGATGGTTCCGGGAAATTGTAGAAGCCCAAGCGATCAGAACGTGGGTTTCCCCTCTGCACGAGCTCCAAGAACTGAGCCGAGGGGGTGGGTATCCGTGGACACATTCCCTCGTGACTGAAGTTCGGCGGAGAAATGAGCGGAGCGCCCGAGCAGCTGCTCCGAGCAGCGCACCTCCGGAACGGCCGATTTGCTCGGATAGGTTAGCTCGAACGCAATTTGAATAACCTTGACGGGAGAAAGATGAGCAAGAGAACCGACCCACGAGCAAGCGCCGCGTGAAGAAGGGAATCAGGAGTACGAAAACGAGAAGTTGAGGGAAAGATAGGAGCCGGCTTCGGTTAAGCTAAATATTCGTCGCTTCTGATAAGACTAATAAACCGTGCGGGTGAGCCATGCGCCTCCAGATAAATTCTGCTAGGTATTTCCTGGTCTGCCGTCGCGGCGCTTGTCAGAGACTGAACGTTCCAGACGCTGAGCGAAGGGGGAAGCGGGCGCCTCGGCAGAGTGTTTGAAAAGTTATCAGAGCGCGGAGCTCGTTCCTCTGTCCTCTCACGCCCGTCGCCGCAAGCCCGATTTTTTCTCGGCCCACTCGGCTTCTGAGGACGAGGAGTTCTGCGAGAGCAGCCCCTCTGGCACAAGCAGTCGGAGTGCCGGTGAAGAGTGGAACGGCTACGGCCGGGCAACGAGAATCCAAGTCGAGATGAGTTCCGAAGACTGATATCTTCGCCTGGCCCGCTTGACTTCCTCTCCCCTGGCCGTTTCCGAGCTCCCTCCGGCCGCTCTCCAGCGGGGATCCAACACCTACCGACGATTCGAGATAACGTTTAATTTACGCCAGAAAGCGAGAGGGGCGCGAGACTCCGCCCCTCAGAGGATGACGGACCAGGAGTGTCTGCGGCGCGGTCCGTTCCGGATGCCACGGCTGAAGTTTCCGCGAACCGACGGATACGTGGCGTTCGCCTATTTCCACAGTAGTCGCAGTACGCGTTGTACGTAACACTAACGACAGAACTGGATCCGGACTGCTTCGCGATGGGCTCACCCCTCTCACCTGCAGTTCTTTCCACTTGGTCCCCACACTGGTATTCGCCACAAAACCACCACTCGGCCACCGTGTTTGCGTGAACAATTTGTTTGTCGGTTGGCTCGGTGAAGGGTATCTGGGCTGCCTGGTCGGTGGCCAGCGGGATGGATGGATGGGTGAGTGGGTGGGTGACCGTACAAACGAAGTAAGTCGACCTAGTGGAAACTCGGCAATTGTTCCAAAATTCACTTGTGCTTCCCCCGTAAGATGTGGAAAAACAGGGAAGAAGAAGACCGTACACAAACAGACGCGGAGGGGAAGACAACTCGATTTTCTCTCGTGTTGTACCTTGGAGCTCCCATCCTTCTGCTCCACCTCGCCGAGCGTAAGATTCTCGTCTTCTCATCTCACTCCCAGAACACTGCGAGTGCCGAGGCGACAACGAGAGGAATCGTAGAATGGGGAATAGGAGTAAAAGGAGGAGACGGGGGAGGAATAAGAACTTTCTGAACACAACACGTGGTCCCGGTGAAACGCCACCATCGTCGTCCCCCGTTCCTTTGTTGAGTTATCCTTCCCCTTTCGCGCTGGAAAGAGTTTCTGCGGGAAGGCGGACTGTAGCCATAGCGTTTGTTGTGGTGGGGATGCCTCTTGCGCGGCGACATACGGAGGATACGCACCATGGTGGAGCGAGAGCCGTCGTTCGTCGTTATCTCTTCACTACGACACTTATTTGGCTGCCGTGATTCTTGCTTTCGTTTGTTTGGAGTCGACTCGACTCAGGTATCCAATAAGATCCAATAAGACGGACAAACAAGCTGCCAGACAAGCACTCAGTCAGTCGGTCGGTCCGTGCGCCTGACGCCCCGAAGGATGTTGCGCCGGCAGCTGTGCGCTCGGAAGGAATCGGATCGGAGAAGGGGCTAGATCCAAGTCCCGTTCGTATGTCGGTCGATGAATGGAACCAGGCAGATGGGTGAGAAGAAACACATAGCTCCTCCGCCCAACGCTCCGAGTACGTCCAACCCCCCGCCTCGCAGGGGCCAGATCGGGACAGAAACAGCAGACAGCCTCCCCATATACTCGGACCAGCCACCCGTCCGTCCACTTATCCATCGACACGTTTCTCCTTGCACTCGAATCGCAAGATGGAGATGAGGAGACGACGCCAAGTCGCCGAATAGCATCGGACGAGTTTTTCCTCGAGCCTCAGCATTCAGCAGTCGCTCAGCATCGGGGGCTGACCGCTCGCCGACTCGATCAGGCCCCGGGATGAGGGAACTCCCGTCATTCCGAGTCAGCCAATAAACACACGAGCAAGGTCAAGCGAGCTTTTCGCCGAACGAGCCGCTCGATTGTCTGCCAACTGATTAGAACGAGCTGCCTCGGTCCAAGGCTTCGACCCTTGAAAATGCACCCCGTGGAGACGATCACGGGCCTAGCTTCCGGACTCGGCCGCGGACGTACATAATAATTCGACTCTGATCCCAACGCTCTCCATCAAGGGGCAATACGTCTCGAACGAGCACGTTTCTCTTCCTTCAACTGCGTTCCGCCCAGCAATCGCCTATCACAGGTCTCGTTTCCGGTGAGAGGGGACTTGGAAAACAAACAAACAGTTGGTACGGCGACAACAAACGACAGGATCTGAATCCTGTCTCGAACAAGCATCTCAAATTGACGGTGTTCGAACGAACGAGAAAATCCGCTCGGGCTCCTGTTTTGTCACTGTTTTTCTTGGAACAGTCCCATTTTGTCGCATCGCATTCAGAGCAGAGCCAGTTCGGCAGCCAGCCAGCCAACAAAGGAGGCATCCTGCACTGCTCCTCGATTTTTTTCCCTTCAGGCCCGGAAAGGCCTAAACTGAAATTTGATTTGGAAATCCCTCTTCCCTCGTTTCTGTTCGCTCGGTCGCCCTTTGGCTTTTTTTTCCTGACACCTAAGACAATACAGACTCCACAGCCATCGCTGCTGCTGCTGCTGCTGCCGCCACCACCACCACCGCCGCCGCCAATCCTCTCTTTTCCGTTCAGTTCGCTGGAGTTTGAGAAGGGCGAAGGAACAAAGATGGAAGGAAGCAGCCAGGATGTGTGTGCGGAATGAGAACATATCTGGCACCGAGGGAGTTGGAGGTCGACAGATCCGAAGGAATCGACATGGAGCAACAGAGATGACAGACAAGCACAAAAGACGACTGATCGCGAAGGCGCTGAGAACACGCAGAGGAGCCAAGCGGCGTCCAGCCGTGGATGCGATGGTGCCAGGCCGGCCGAGCAGGCAACGATACGCTCAGCTGAGAAGCTTTCTTCCAGTTCGGAATACACATTTAGTGCCTGATGCCATAAAGCAAAGCGACCCCCATTCACTGAGCTCAAGGGAAACTCTGACCAAGGAAAGGGCGGCGGCAGCACTGCCGACAGCGGCACCAGAGCCTGGGAGGGGTGTAATAAAAGAACAAAAGAACCCAAAAGAGAAATCTCTTCCGCTCCCCCGTTTCTTTCAAGAGAAGGACTGGACTCTCTTGAATTCCCCCTCCTCCTCCCCCTCCGCCCCCCTGCCGTCCTCCACCCGCTCTACGCCTAGAGAGCCGGGCCGGAGCCCGCCTGTGCATTCGTACTACACATAGAACACAGAACAGCGAGTTTTCACACTCTGGTTCATCAAAACTCCGGGCCAGCAAGAGACGCCGGACACTTGAGGCACAGACTGGAACTTGTCCGTCGCCGTTCGTCTCTCGGAACGTCCGGCGCAGCGTGGAAGACACCGGACCTTCCTAAACCCAACAGTAAATCTGAATGGTACTCCTCATTAAAAACCGGGACGGGTGGACGGAGCCAGCCAGCGAGGGAGGGGCTGAGGGAACGGAGGAACATCGGAGAGAGGAGCACGCATATGAAACTCAGAAGAACTTTTTCCCTGTTGGATCTGATCAAGCATGCACGAGCACGTCCTACGATTAGCTATCCCACTGACTGGCAGTAGTCGCAGCAGCAGCAAAAGCGAGCTAACCCGCGCAGGCTGTTCGATCGGTTGCTCGGACGACCGGCACGCGAGCCTCGTTCTGGGCAACTAACCCACTGTTGATTCAGGGATGCGCCGCCGGAGAGAACGCAGGACCGAAAAAGGCTCATCGTGACGACTAAAATATGATGTGATTTCGCAAAACAGCCTCGACTCTCAACCAATGACCAACACAGCCGCTCGAACCAGTCGGTCCGTCCGCACGTTCCGCCGCGAGTCGACTGCGTGCCCTCGTTCTTGCTAGAGGGAGAAGCACGCACCGCCAGACTAAACAACTGAAGCCTATGCGATTTTTTTTCAAACGGGGTTTGCCGACCGTCCGTGCGTCCGACCGAGGGCCCGTCCGTCTGCTCGTCCGTCCGTCCGTCTGTTTATCGGTTTTCGCGTCTTGGATTTCCAAAGCTTCCAAGCTCATAGACGATGCCTAGATACAACGGCGAACAGATTGATGAATTCCGTTTCTGGCCACGCGAAGCGGTGGATCGAGCAGCTACCGCGCGCACGAGTTCGCCGTCGGCCCGGATAGGGCGCCGCCTGATTAGCGCACTCTCCACTCGGTTCACCACGTACATGAGCAGCTAAACGTCAAACGGCCTACGAACGAATCACGTCGCCGCCGACTGAATGCTCGATCCAAGGCGGCCTGTCCGTCTTGCTGGAGATGGCCGCCTCCTCAGGAGAAAACGGACGACAGGAAGCTTGTCCTTATCTCGAACGACTGCCAGACGGAACTGCTCCTTCCGAAACCTCGGTGCTCTCTCCTCGAGCAGAGACGTTCGCCTCTGGGTCCTTTCTTGCCACTGCCGCCGCCGCCGACGTCCGGCGAGACCTCTTAGACCCCTGTGCGCGCTCCCTGTCCGTCCATTTCGCGACAGGCGGGCGGTAACTGAGCACCTCGTAGGCTATTAGGTCCGCTCCGGGGATGCTCGGACATTTAGGGTTCCGGATCAAAAGAAGCAACGTTGTCGTGGACGCCGCCGCCGTCTCAAAGAACAAGTTACGCGTGTAATCTTCAGCAGTCGTCGGACGTTTTCGCCGCGTTGTCTGGAAGAAAACTATGAGACAACAAGCGGATATGACGATGGCGAGGACGGTGGAGAGAGAGTCGCTCAGGGTTGCGATTGGAACTATTTTCCCGTCGCATTACTTCGATAAGGGGACGCTCTCGGAAGAGAGCGGATCCGGCGACATCGGAACCGAGCCAGTGCAGTATGATGCGCCGAAGCCATTATTCGACGAATTCGCCTCGTAAACTTTAATCCCGTCGTCGTACGGCTGCAGCGAACGAAAGCAAACAGGCACAGCTATCGTAAAGATCATTGATTCCTCGGCCGATCATGTATTTTTTTTTCTGCTCGGGGTGGGCGTAGCCGGGGCTCAAGCCTCCAAACAAAACAGTGTCGTCTGAGAGTAAGTCGAGCGAGCGAAAGAATCTCATCCCGTCAGTGGCTCGATTCGTTCCTCGGCACGGCGGCCGCCCACGGCCGTTCCCAATTCGAAGGCCTAGCCTGGATGTCCGGATGGATTGATCGGTGGTCGATCGCCGCAGCGCTGTCTGTATGTGGCTCCGAGGACGAGCGTTCCAGTCAGTCAGTCAGTCAGCACGGCACGCTGGCAGTCTGTCAGGCAGTCAGCCCGGTCGCTCGGTCGCTTGGTTGGTCGGACAGCTAGCAAGCACGCTCGCCGAACAGTCGGATCAGGTCCTCATATAGAAGCTGCTGCCGCTTGTCCGTAGACTTTTAATGGTCCAATAAAAGCAAAGGGCGCCAAATAACGTTCTTTACGATCAAGCAACCAGGTGTCACAGTCCAAGTTGAAGAAAACGATCCCGTCTTGCTTTCTCGCCCGCCAGCCAGCCAGCCAGCCGGTCTTCCCGCCCCCCGCCCGGTCTACCCGTTCAACATTCAACCTGTCAATCCAACGGCCAATCGCGATTCCCAACACTACATCTACATACATACATATTGATCTGGGGGTTTCATCTCTCATAAAATTCAACCTCGCCCAAGGCCTGGCCAGTCCTCACAAGAAATCGGTCTCTCGGTCGACACGTGAAGTCGTAAAAGCCTCCACATAAATTCGCTTGCGATTCGATTTGAGAAATCTCCCAGCCGATCCCAGCTGGGTAGCCGCGGGAGGGTCCCGAACAGAGCGGGTCGCTTTCCGGCTCCGCAAGCGCCATCGCGCGTGTCAATGGCTCAGGATGGTAACGGAAACTCACCTGGAAGGAAAAGAAAAAATTCAGACCGGTGGCTCTCAGAAAAATTCTCTCCGACGGCTGCATACAATACGCACCGCCGTCGACCCTAATATGAATGAACCGAAATCCATTCCGAGTGAAACAGTCGGGGACTCTTTTCAGCGCGACCCGGACTCGTGGAACTGCAGCGAGATCCGCGAGGGCAACAAGATTCCCTCGACCAAAACGACCTCGCGGAGTCGGAGCTCGCGTGTTGGAAGATGATGACAAAGATAACACGAATTCGTCTTCATGACGGACCCACTCGCACGGTCAGACACGAGGGGTCGGACTGTTATTCCTGTTCGGTGAGTTGCTAATAAATTCAGATGTGGCGTGCCTCAGCAGCCGGATGGAGGGGTCGGAGGACGCAGCAGCAGCGGCGCACATGAGAGTGCGGAGATGGATGAAGAATGTACGAAGCGGAGAATGATCGCAAGTCGACGAAAGCCTAACGGCAACATGATGGGACGACGAAGGGCGGAAGGCGATACAAATTCATAAATCATAATCATCTCCTTTTCCATCCGAGGGAGAACGGGGGTGGGCTGCGGCGCGAGAGCCGGCTCGCGAGAGGAGGACGCCACCGAGGGACGAAGCATGGAAAAGCTCACGTTCGCGCTTCTCCGCTGCGCGTCAAAATCATACGCGGGTCGCTGGTATGGAAACCGAAGCTGTTTTTGCCCCATTGGTGCCCGCTGGTGGGAGGTTTCCCATGGTTTCGCTTCCTCCGCAGGGCTCAACAGTCTCGAAATTGCCTCGGAGAGAGAATGTCTCTTTTCTGGGTCTCGGTGTCTTCCCGAGGGATTGGAAGAGAATGCGGTCAAAGAACATCCCACAATCAGTCAGGCCGTTCTGATGACGCTCTCGGGCTTGCCAGCTACGCGGCTCTCATCGGGTTTCGCATTTTTTGCACGCGGCTCAGCAGATGGGCTGATCAAAAATGAATTAGGTAGCTTTACTGAGAGCCTCTCTATTCTACCAGCCTCCATAGCGCGTTTGTACACGTTGACTGACTGAGAGCAATCACTCAGTCAATCATGCCCGCCGTCGTTCCGTCCATGCGAGGCGGAGTCCGCCTCAGCGTCGATCATCCTGTCGTTTTTTTTTCACCCTGTCCGACGAGAATAACACGGCCCAATAAAAATTGCAGAGCGCTTTGAATGAACGAGTAAAAATCTCCTGATGGTCAGCAAGATTTCGTCGGCATCTGAATGAGTGGAGTCTTCCGACCTGAGCCGGAATAGCCAGCTGACGGACTAGAGCCCGATTCAATTTTCTATCGGAAGAGGAATTAGCGAACTCGGAGCTTTCCGGATCCCCGGGGATGCGCGCACGTTTTCTCCGAGCTTCGTCCCGGGGTTCCGCATTCTTCATAGATGTTCCGTGCTCGTGTCATCCTAGCAGACTGAGTGGGGACTGTCTTCGCCGGAACTGCTCTCATCAGCGTCGACGATGGAAAGTACTCAGTGAGGCATCCCGCTGGCTCAAACTAATTCGAATACAACACTGGAATGAATTTCCGGGGCGACGCTCTCCCTCTAGTGTTCTTGGTTAGGCTGACTGAGTGAGTCGTCGAGCATTATATGTACGTGCAGTTGACGCATTGTAAGCCCTCATTGCAGGCTCGTTGCAGACGCCGCCGACGCCGGCCGTGCTTCCCCGAAAGCCTTGTCGTTCATGGGAGCTGAGTGCTTCCCGCGAAACCTTATCCCACGCTCCGTGCCCGTAAACAACCGCCGGGGAAGATCTCCCTGGTTTTTCAGCCGCTGAATTTCGCTTATGTGTATAGTAGCGAGACTTTGAAGATCTACGGTTCGGCCTGCTTTTACGAAATCGCTCGCATCATCTGCGCGGCGTTCTTCATAGGTGCGAGATGATATATAGAGCGTTGTCGACCGGAGAAATTTCACCGAAACGAAAGTTTGCCTCAAGAATTCGCGAGAGGACTTCCTCACCTGCGTCCGGGCCCATGACATCTGCTCACAGGGCGGGTGAGAGGATGAAATGACAAATCGTATCGCTGCTCTTTGATTTTCTGCTTTCCTTCCGACGTTTTCCGCTGCTAATGCCGCTGCTACCGTCGATCGTTAATGAGTTGTGGAGCGCGGCAGAAGCGGCGCGTCTCGTTGAGCCTATCAGGGCGGCGGGTAGCTAGGCGGGCTGTCAAACTCTCAGCGGAGCGGGCGCCCGCCAATTTGTCGTGTCTCTATCGTCGTCATTAGAATTGACATAATTTTCGTTCTCCCGCCCGACGATCGCCTCGCCCATGGTTACCGTCGCTTGTTGTCGCTCCAACTACCGGGTCGATACTCAGTCTTCGTTACTTTCCAATCGTCGTCGGAACCTTTGCCGCGACAGTAGCCGTCGAACGGGACAAGCCGACACGTACGCGGTCTGACAACGAGCGAACAAATATACACGGCATTCGATTCGACGACGTACATATAAATTCCAACGAAACCGAGGCTTCGGAGTTCCGTACGAAGGTCATGAACTACCGAGTGCACGAGATAGAGGACAGAAAGAGAAGGGCGAGGTTTCCGTAGCTGTTGTTCCTCGTTGAAACGAGCGTCGTGCAAATTATCGTTCGGCTCGAGGAGCGGCGACCGACGAGCCGCAGCAGCGGCGGCGGGAGTAAGCAACAGTAACTCTCGTTACTAGAATTAGCAAAACAATGCCTTAATGAATGACGCACATTAAAAACTCTCGAGTGCTTTTATGCCGTAGCTGCACCACTCGTGCTCTGCTTACTCGTGAGAGGGGGCAACTGACTGACTGACTGACTAGCTCGCTGGGCTTGCACGATCCTCGGGTGCTACAAGGAACGGACGCGGTGGTAGCGGAAAGACCCGCAATGAAGGAGGAGATTTACGGCGGGCTTACTACACTTTCTCTCCCGTTTTCCCGCCGGCGACGTTCCTATGCCACCGGTCCAGCGAAATTGCAACGGTGGCAAAATAACTCGTAGGGATTCGGAGGGACGAACACGAAACGAGGGGTACGACGTGGTTCCAGCGACGAGCGATGGAAGAATTGACGGATGGAGCCGTGGACGGTTGGTTCTCCGTCCAGGATGAACAGATGGATGGATGGACGGACGCGCGGACGAATGGATGGATGGTTGCCTGATGCAGCCAGTACTGGCAATTTCCACACGGCTTGCTTTTTAATAGTATCGCTCTCTGTAACTGCTGCCTCGGCGTTTGTTGGAAAGCAACTCGCCGCCATGGCTAGCCGGAGACGGTAGGTCCGATGGTAAAAGTAGTTGTGGTAGTCGGAAACCAGAGCAGCGGAAGGAGGAACGAAAAAAAACACATTGTCAATCGCATTGGAAAGAAAAGCGGCAGGCTACGTCCGCGGAGAAATCGAACAGGGTTCAAACATAAGGTCGCCTTGTCACCGTGGAAAGCCTCCGGGAGTCTCGATTCAGACGCCGGCTGCCCGTGGCTTCTCGCTGTCATAGTTTCCTAAAACATTTCGGGCTGATTCGAGTGACGGTCTTTATTCAATAGCTGCGACATGGTTGCCTCTCAGGCTCTTCGGACGGACGGGCTGACGGTCGCTTGGTTGATGTTCGCTGGGCTCGTTTCTTCGTTCGTTCGTTCGTTCGTTCGCCCGTTCAACCGGTTCGAACAGTCGATGCTGGGAAGAAGGCTTTCCCATCCCAACATAGCTCCCAAAAGCGATACAGCGCTTTCACGACGGAGAGCGGAGCCGAGCAACACACCGCTAATCTTCGATGACGTCTTCTCTTCCTCTGGAAAAGTTGCGCCCGGTCGCCGGTCTCCACTTCCTCTCATACCACCAGGCTGAGACTCTTAGTCTCGATACCACTCCAACGAGAGCGGACGAACAACGGGAGGGGAGCTGCTTGGAGAAGCTAGCCATCTACGAGCTCTTGCATCCAGCCGACAGTCTATCAATTCATCTGGGCTGGGATGTCG
The DNA here is from genome assembly GCF_000255335.2 of Galendromus occidentalis. NCBI lineage: Eukaryota > Metazoa > Arthropoda > Arachnida > Mesostigmata > Phytoseiidae > Galendromus > Galendromus occidentalis. The sequence goes on along the minus strand of NW_003804862.1, from coordinate 343,375 downwards.
GCGACCACGTCAGCAGCGACGTCCATCCATCCATTTAGCTGCTTCTAGTTCACTCATCAATCATTATTTGAGCAAACGCTCATCGACGTCGCCCTGCTATTATTATTTCTATCATCATTTTGATCTCCCTAGGAGCCGTCCTCTGTGCAGTAGTTGTCTCCGTCATCGTCGTGATTGTCGTCGTCGGCGGCGGCATCATGATGCCAGACCGAGCGAGATAGGATCCCGTGTCGTCATTTCAGAACAGCGGCCATGTTTCGCTCTTTGTCGACATATTCGCGGCAAACTTCCTTCCGCTCATATCAGCCGGTCCGTAGGTGTCTCGGTCCGTTTCAAGGATAGGCTGTTTCGATCAGTCCCTGACTTCCGCTATCTCTTGGTCGGTCCGACCCTTCCTCCGTCAGTCAGTGATTCAGTCAGTCGAAGCCGTCACTTTTTTGGACGACACTGCGATCGGGCGGCCGAGTTTTTTCTTCGACTCGGTGATTGAGAATAGCGCTCGAGGAGAGATCTCGAACGTGGACTTTGCAGTATCTCGATGGTATTCGGAGGCTTTTCCCAATGAAGCGAAAGATCGCTGCCGCCATTGCTTTTGTCATATTTGACATATCGTATGAGCAGTCATCACTGATTTCAGATGAGCGATCAAGCGGAGAGGCAAGCAGCCAGGTAAGCGAGCGAGTTGACGACCTCTAACAGTCGCTTTCGGGTCAGAGATATATGGGTACCTATTCCATGTTTGCTTATGAGCAGCTATCGGCTCCAGCCATCTATCGTTTCCGACTAAGTGGTCGAACAAGCGGATTTTCTTGGCCGCTCGCACCGACTTCCCATTGAAATGGTAACAGGTGCGCGGTTGAATCTCGGTGAGACAGATCGGGACTACAATGAACCGGGGTGCGTGCATTCTTTGCTCAGGGAGGGAGGTCCAGCTCTCCCGCGCGGGCTGAAATCATCGAGTTTCTCGGGAAAATAAATATAATTTGAAATTAAAGCCCTGAGACAAAAGAGAGTCATTAGAGAGGGTACTTTCCAGATAATTCGACGAATCATTCCGTGCGTTCCGTCGAGTTTCGAGTCTGATTCGGATGGACGATTCGGCTCCGCACGACAAAAGCCGAACATCGACGGCGGAGGCGGCGGCTTGGGGCTAATTCGATGGTCCGTCCCATCTTGGGAAGCACGCAGTTTTCATGCATTGTTCTTGAGCTCTAGCCGACGTTTTTCTTTCTGTTTTACTCTTACGTTCGCTGCGCCCACTTTGTGTCTCGTAGACAACCATAAGTCACCCTCAGCAAACGACGCCAAACGAGTGAGCGGGCGAACGATCGTCAAACGACGGGGCCTCAACATTCGTTTTGAGTTCCCTCGAAATTCGAAGGGAACTGGGAAGAGAACTTTCGGACGAAGAGCATTCGCTACATCCCACGGATACAACCGCTACGCTCGGTGGAGCTGTTGCGATACGAAATTTCGATTGACTATGCAGATTTCATTCAGAGTCTCCAAGCACCTCGGCGAGAACGAATCGTGTCCATGATGCGGTTGCTATGAGCGAGAGAAAGCGCAGGAACTCCCTCTTTCCGGAGACTGTCGATGTCGGTCTCCCGTTTGCATCGTTTCGAGTGCGTCGAGTAGCTGGTCGTAAAAACTGACGAACTGCTCGACCCGCTTTGGCAGCGACTGCCGCCGCCGCCGCCGCTGCTGCCGTAGTCTGATTTATCGGAGGCGGAGCAGCGTAATAGCATCATACACAGAATGCCGACAGGCAGGCAGGCCGGCCGCTCGCTCCGTACGTATAATGTCTATATTTCGACAGCAAGGCGCCGACAAACCGACCGCCGCCACCGCCGAAGTACTGAGTGAACAAGCGAGCGCCGATAATAAATAAAACCGCGAGTCAACGACGTAGACGAGTACCATTGCTACTATCATTACCACCATCACAGCTATCATCGCTATGACCACCACCACCGCCGCCGCCGCCGCCACCACCACCACCGCCGCCGCCGCCGCCGCCGCCGCCGCCGCCGCCACCACCACCACCACCACCACCGAAAGCACCTCCGAGCGTAGGAGAGACCCAAAACAAGAGCGACTTCGGAAGAGAGACTTCAATGCTTGCGTTGGCGGCAGGGTGCGCCGTTCCGGCCGACAGCAAACCCCTCAAGGCTCTGATTAAGTGAAGCGTCTGAGGCTGCTGACAGAACCGGTGATTTTGCAACTTTCTTTTATGTACCTCTCTCATTTGTTGCTGCCACAGCAGAGGCGGCTGCTAATAAGCGGACTTGGCCAACGACCACGACACAATGAATCATTGATGAGCGCCGGCGCGCAACTCCTTGGCGTCGAATCAGAGCGTGAGTCCGCTCCAGATGATTCGCATCCCGAAGAAAGCCCCCCCTTCTTCCAGGGAAGAATCTCCTACAGAATGGGGGTAGCCGGAGGAACCCAAACGCCTCGAGTTGTTTTTTCCCGAGTTTTCCCCATCGGATCGGTCCAGCGTTCGATCGTTTCCTTTGAGAAATTTTCTTTCGTCCTCGCGTTTTTGCCTCAGATACGCTGGCGCCGGGCGGATGTACTCGACTTCGTCACGAAACCACCATTCGATCCCGAGACGGGCGGGAAGCAAGGAAGAATCTCTCGCCGTTCCTTAGCAGTCTTCGGAAGACAGCGATAAGCACTGCCGCCGCCGCGGTGCCGAATAATTATTTGCGCACAAGCCTTCAAAGCCTTTTTTTCTTCTCGTTGAAAGCAATCCCGTTCGGAATTCCTCGCGTTGGAAGCCACAACTTTTGCCAACCTCGTCCGCCGCCGAGGAGTCCATCGACATTGCAGAACGTATTTCCCGCGCTTCCGAAGTGGGTTCTCCGGAAGGTTCTTTTCGCAGAGACTCGGCGGCGTAGACCCTCTCTGACGAGCTAGAGAGCGGAAACCACATAAGAAGGTCGGGGAGGAACGCATGACTTCGTCTCGATTGCGCTTCCCTTTGAGGGCTTACCGGGGAACAGTCGCTCGTTGAGATAAAAAGGATCATTCCTGAGGCAATGTCGCTACTTAAGCACTCACTTCGGTCCCGGTCGCTCCCGCCGGACACTACGAGCCTCTTCCGGGAACCTTCCCCGCAGGACAAGATGAATCCAAAGAGGATTGCGGACCTGCGGTCGATTTCAGCTCCTCACTCCTTGTACGCCGCCTCTCCTCGTTCCGACCGCATTCTGGAATGGCCTCGCCTTCCTCAAGCTCCGAAACAGAGCGGAATGATCCTAGAGACAGGATCCAGGACGCAGGTCCTGGACCCGAGCCTTCCCGGAGTCGACTTGTTCCGGAGACTGCTGGGGAGACCTAGGTATTTTCACCCATTGCATGAGCGGTGCGGGTGAGTCTCGCGCGAGACTCGAAGGAACTATCCTTGGTTCACGAGCTAGTGGGAAAGCGTCGTCGACGTCGTCCGTACGTCCGTCTGACCGTCCGTTCGTTCCTCAGTCCCACCGTCCACCTTGTCTGAGCGTCTCTCAAACCGTCAAGATGGGTCCGATTTTTTTTTTCTGTTCGTTCTGCGCCACCGAGTAAATGGAAGACAGAACTAAAAACTTAGCCTTGGACGCTGTCCTGCCAGCTCCTCTCCGATTCGGGACCAACACGCCGAAGTGCTCAGCCACGAAAACGACGAGTTCGACGACGCCGACATCGAGTCAGCCATCCGAATATGCGCTCAGAGCTCCACCGAACGACGACGACTAGAAGAGTGGGGGGCATGTGCCGTTTCCCTCGTAGGGACTCGAACTCCGCGAGAATTCACTCGATTCACATTCCTCTTCCTTGTCATACCCCTAGTCGTTCGAAATGTCTCCTCGGTCGTGTTCTGAGGCGACGTGTTTCAAACGGTGCTGCATATGGAGGCGGCTGCAATAAATTACGTACGTTTCCGGAGCTAATTTAGCTGTTAGTTCATTCTGCGTGATGACAGAATCCGGGGGGGCCTATGGCGTAGAGTCAGAGATTTGGAACATTGTACGTACGGTCGACTTCGTTTCCGAAGCATAAAACGCTCCGAGTGCTCACCGCCGCCGCCGCCGCCGCAGTCACCCGCAGCGAGTCGAGGAGGGCTTACTACAGCCAGCGTCTCGCATGCCGAACAAGCATGGCGGCAGAGATAACGGGAAGTGAAATGCGCCACTTGGGCGTATTCAAACAAACGGTGCCGTCTATTCTGTACTCTCCTCATGCTCGTTCACCGTCGCAGCGCTCCAACTAGTACTTGGTCATGAGGGCTCTCTCTCTCTCGGTTCCTGTCGAGCAAAACGGGGTGCGCTCGTCGCCCCACAGAGTTAGCCCTCACGTTTCGAGCGAGGGGCGAGCTATCGGGCTGGGACAGACCTCACCGATCCCAAGACGTTTTTGCGTCCGAATTTCGACTTGGAAACTCGACCTGCTCAACTGGAAAACGCTGTCACAGGGAAACGGTCGTCGGGAGCCACGTTTTCGTCGAGGGCCCTTTTTTCTTCCTTATCCCCCCACACTCCTGCCGTCCGTCAGCCCCTTCCCCCCCCCACTTTAGATCGCTCGACCTAGCGCCATCCTGTCCGCATATCCCCCACTCGTCCCCCTCTCGCTCTGCGAATCAGAGCTGGCGAGGCTCGCCGGCCCTCAAGAAATTCGATGCATTTGGTGCGAGTCGATTTCTCGTCCCTGGTGGCGTCGAATAAAAACAGGAGCACAGGCGGAGCTCGGGAGAAGAAAAGTTAACACAAGTTGAAGCTCTTTGAGATCGCTTGTTGAAGTGGTCCCGATTGCCGCCCCACTGGTTCGCCGGTCGGATCGTTCGCTCGCTCCTCTCGGAGGCTGTTGGCCATTAACGAGTATGGATAGAGGTTCATGATCGGCGCCCCCGCCGTCGAGTTTTTCCAGCCGTGTTAGTTCTCCGGACATCTCGTCGCAAGCAAGCGAACAAGCGAGCGAGCGAGGAAACGAACGAGTAAGACGACATCGAGTCCTCGTTAAGGGTTTGTCGGTCGCGGCAAGGGCGGCAACGCCGTCGTCGCCGCTGTCGTATATCCTTCGAGCGAAGACTCATCGAGGGTGTTCTCGATCGCGCCTCATTAGAGAAGTACAGTAGCGGCAGCCGCGGTGACGGAAGCGACGGCGGCAGCAGCAGCAGCAGTAAAGAGAACGGAGACAGAGTTTTGTAAAAGGGACTGAGGGGATAAACGGACGATCGGAGGGAGCAAAGTTTAGCGAGGACACATGAAGGTGATGGCCGCGACTTCTTGTGCCGCTCCCGCGTTGCTGCGACGAGGGCGGTCAGCTGATCGAAACCTACAGCAGCGTTGCGAAAAACTCTCCGAGCAGTTTGCTCCGAGTCGCCTGGCGAAGGCGTTTCACACCATTGCGCTAAAACGATACAATTTCCACTCGCTCGATTCTCCGGTGTAACTGCCGCCGTTTCCCCTGGACCCTATCGCGGACTTGGGGATCCGACCGCCCACCCGTGCGCTAGTTCGGTCTTGAAATCAGTAGAGTGAGGAACGGGAAATATCGCGCTCCGAAGTTTTGTTCGGCAACTTCATTCGACCGCTCACGGGGATCTCGGGATTCTCACCTCCCCCCTCCCCCTTTCCACTCCCTCATCGACCCTCGGTCTTGATGCTCCCCCGACTCTTCCCGCGCATGTGGATGCGAGTGTTGCATTCTGCTCGATATCCATACATGTACGGCCTAAAACAGTGCCCACCGACGCAGTTGAACTACTGCTGATTCCGCTGATTCTATGAGTGAGTCGACGTCGACTTGAATCTATTACCCGCTGGGAACCGACGGCGCGGCGCCATCACCGACCGGTAGCAAGAGCACCGCTGACGGCGGCGGATCCGCCGGCAGCATCTCGTGCCGGCAGATTTGACTCAACTTCACAGTTGAGGAGATCTTACCCCCTCATTACTACTCGTCGCTAACAGCGGTGGAGCAAGGCAGTCGACTCACGGATTCACAGGGAGTCCGACGCAATGGGCCTGCGATCGGTTAGCCGCCAAGCGCTCGCCTCCCTCCGGCAAAATGAAGTTTCCGTCCTTCCGGACAAACATGGGATCGAGAGCCGCGGACAGACAAACGGACTAATCCAGACACGCAGAACGCCAGGGAACCAAGACCTCCCTCTCGTCCATTCGTCAATCCATCCGTCAGTCCCTCTGTCCATCTGTCTGTTCGAACGCCCGGCCGAGCGTCCGTTCATCCGCCCGTCGTCGCTTGACTGGTACCTCCAATACCGGGTAGTAGGTACTTTCCGAACGCAGTGTCCATTACAGTCTTCCTGTTCACCGCCCGCCCGCTCAGCCGTCGACCGCTTGGTTCAGCAGGCAAATTGATTGGTAGCTTCGGATGAAGATGAACGTTAGGAGGAATCAATTGGGACCCAATCGGACGGATGCATATTATGCAGGTGAGCGAACTGGCACGAACAGGCTGCGACAGCTGAATGTTGGATTCAAGTGAATAAATATTGATTCTGACCGACCCGAATTTATTTTCCCTCGTTTGAGCGCGGCTTCATGTGTGAGCAAACTCATCTTTCAATTGTTGATATCGTCCCGTGTGCCGTCCAATACTGGGACTGCTTTTGAATCATCCAGCTGACATCGCCATTGGCGAAGCCCGCCGTTGTTGTTCTTCTCTGCATATCCGACAGAAAGCCAATTCCATACATTACGCGACATCTGTCGATTTGACTGACTGACTGACTGTTTGAATGACGGAGTGACGTACCATGTGAACGAACACGCAACATTTTCTATTCGTGCTCAAAACGTTTGAATCCATTTTACGTGACGGTGGTCCGAGCTCTGATGGCGACTACGAGCGTGGTAGCGGTGCCCAGGTCGCCGTCGGAGACTACGATTACCTACCTCCTCTAATACTACCTCGCACTACTACCATCGCTGCCTGCGCGCGGTCGCCATCACCGGCCACGATCGTCGAGGACGTCGAAAGTGGGAATCGTATGGCGGGTCTGATGTGCGAAAAAGTAATTCCATTCCACAGCACATCGCGAGGTCTTTCTGAAGCGTCCGTTAGGCGCGGCGTTTGAAACTCCCCGACCCCTGCCCTGGACCTCCCCATGTTCGGACGCGGGCTCGCCAGCCAGCGAGCGAGCGGGGCCGCCCGCCATACTCATTGGCGCTGACGCGGCGGCCGTTCGCAATAAACGGTGGGCTTATCGAGTCGTGCATTGCGTCGTAGCTTTCAATTGAAAATCTATTGTGGACAGGCAAGCTGGCCGCCCAGGCTGCTCTACGAGGGGACGACCACCGAGCGTTCGGGGTGGCACATTTGGGCAGTCAACTCTGTGAGGCCGACCGACGAATGCGGAGACCGAATGACGGTTTTACCGACAGTCCGAGCAAGCAGTGGACCGAGCGAGGACACTTCAGACAGGGAGCATCGGGGCCCGCAGGCGCTTAGAGAATGGAAGGCTGCAGTGTGAATTAAATTTGTGTTGATTTCGGCACTCCAGGCCAGCTGGCAACCCCTGAGGGCCTTTCGACCAGTCAGTCACTCGACTAGGCGTCCTGCACGCCTGTCTGTCCATTTTCCTCTGTTGCCGCAGTCTCCACACGCCGGCCGTCCCTTTCCGTACTTTCTACGCGGCATCCTCATGGTCCCCACCCCGCTCGCCCAGCTTCGTTCTCGACGAAGCTTCCTCCAACTTCTGACACGCCATCTCTTTCAACTGGACCTTTCAATCTCTGACAAGGAGAGCGGAGAAGACAGCTCTAGATGGTCGGCTTGCCTCAGAGGTATCAACGCATATTCTCACGTGGGAAATTGAAGTCCAACGACGGACGGCTCACGGTCTAGGCAGCGAGGTTCGGGAAGCGCAGTTCGAGTCTTGCACTCTTCTGTCCTGCTCCCTCGAGCGATTCGGAACCCAGGAATCGACAAACACATTCCTCCATTCATTCAGTCCGTCAGCTAGTCGGTCGGTTGGCCGGTTGGCCGGTCGGTCGATCGGTCCTTCAATAAGTCCGATATGAGCTGTGTGGTACGAGGGTTTGGCAAGCAGCAGCAGCGGTCCAGCGGCGTGGTTATGAAGGATGGAAAATTGAACGACGATAAGATCTCGTCGTACGAGCATCGGCACAAATTCGTGTCGGAGTGGTGACTGCGTTGCCTCGCTTCCTGGCTTTTTAGTCGCTTTTCCCTCAGTCGCGTGTGGTTGCTAGTAGTACTAGTATGATGATGATGATAGAGTAATTCATCATGCGATATCTTTTCCCGGACGAGAGGCATTCTCCGGACCCGCGGAGGCGGAGCCATCGAAGAGCCATCTATAAATCTTGAAAGGAGATAGTTCACGACATAAAAGAGTTCTTTGCGGAGCCTTTGGCGATCGTCGTCGCAGTTTCCGTACCGCTTGCTCACTCACATTCTTCTCGACAGACTACGAAAGATTCTCGACCCCTCCCCCCTCCCGGGAGGATCCCCATACGCCCCCTCTACCCAGAGAAGCGCTCTCCCGATCCCCGTACTCCCAGTGAGTAGGCTAGCGAGCCAGCGAGCCGACTAGTTGGTTCCTCTATCCAGATCGTGCTCTCTCTCGGTGAGTCGCTCTCTCCGTTCGTTCCTTCGATCGGTGTGGCGTTCGCGGCACTCCGAGAGGTTCACATGTCGTTCTAATCGCCGCGCCGCTCGACGGAAAAAAAGATCATTGGCGTCGGTCAATTTTCAACATTTTTTTGCTTCGACATTGGCGGCATCCATCTATTCGTCGATCCATCTATCTAGCCATGAGTCTCCCCCTGAACGTTTCCTTCCTTCCTTGCTCGCTCGCGCGCTCGGTTCCCTCCATCGCGGTATAGTTCGATGGTTCGAACGGCGGCCTGGCTGGCCGAGCGACCGACCGACCGACGTGCAATAGCAGCGTTGACGGTGGCTGCGTCGCCGGCATCACGAACCCCTCTCTCGTTTTCTGTATCAGCTCCCATTTCCACCCACTCTCGAGCGGCGGAGCGCAGAGGCGTACAGAAAAGCCGCTTCCAGTAATTCAGTCAGGAAACGGGCAAACGGAGGAAGTCTCCTCCGCACGCTCGCTCGCTCACTCAGTCCGCCAGCCAGCCAACTCGATTCTGCTTGCGCGGTCTCTTATGGTCCCGTAAAAATGCTCCACGTTCGATGGAGGAGCATTCACGCTAAATTTGCCGCATTTCTTAATGGCAACTTGGGAGAGCGAGCTCTTTCGCGCCCTATGTTCACCGATAAGCGATGAAGCCAGCTCGGACGAACGAAGGAGCGAATGAACAAGCGGCCAAATGATCGGGCCCACCCTTGCTCCCATAGCGCCCAAAGTATTCGAACGAGCCAGACCCAAATCGATTGCAAGCCAGCCAGCGCCTCAGCCCCCCACTTCCCCCACCGAGCCTGCGAGCTACTCTAAACGGAGGTGAAACGAACGTTCCGGCCGAACAACGGCACAACGAACGACGACGACAGGGAATGCTAATTATCGGCTTCCTCGATCGACAATGTGACGAGAAGTCTGCCTCCTGTCGTCTCATCTTCTCGGTGCAACAGAGCGGCTCCTCTCTCGTCACATCGATCCCTCCTCTTTTCCCCGTCAGCGAATCTGTACAACATTTCGAATCATCGCTCGGAAATCTCGGTAGATAGGTCCAGGAGGCGTCGCGTCGGACGGAATCGAGCGTGAGTATCCTTCCGAACCGGGGCCACCAGGACTCACGGCAGGACCGAGGAGAGCAGAAAGTGCAAGGTTGTACGAGTGGACGTATGGACGGGGGTGAGGGGCAGAAGACAGGCCGGCGGACGGAAGGACGGTCGGTTGAGTCTGAGGCCATAAGTTTCGAATGTATTGCGATCGCCGGGAGAGCGAGCGAGCGGACGCACGCAGAACCCACGCCACGCCGTGATATTAATGCAATAAATTTATCCGCTGGTTTGCCTGGCATGGACGGCAGGGACAGCAACAGCAGCAGCATCGGTAGCTGCCGCCCCTCGAGCGTTCTACGAGGGTGTCGGGGAGGGCATATTGTCCCATAAGGTGACAGCGTTATGGATGTGGCCAACGATTCTGCAGCCGAACAGGCGCGATCGCCCTCCCGCCTAACTCGCAAGCGACACTTCGAATAGTTTCCTCTTCCCTGAACCCTCCCCCCATCCCCCACGTCCCTGGCCCACCATGGGCTCCTTGGCCCAGCTAGGCTCATACCCTCGCATTGATGGAGGAAACTTCCCCGTGTGACTGAGAGTGCAACAGCTAGACAGGGGTCCGGACATCGCAAGTCGGGTCCTGGGTCTCGAAGCCCGTTCGTCTTCAACTTCCATCCGAATGGTCCATGGCCGATGCGCTCTAGGACCGCTTCGGGCTGCATCGCGGGACCTTCCGCGCGGTGTCGCTCTCCGCCGCTCTCAGCCGATTCCAGTTTTGAACAACCGGAGGAAAATAAACGGTCTTGGAGCGTCTCTCGATTGTGTCGATCGTTCATCTTGGAGGACACTTAACGAAGACAAGGACGACGACGACGACATGGATCAGCAGGCGGGACACTGATCGCCGACACGGAGCTGGTGACGCTTGACAAAGCGCAGACCCAATCGTAAATTCAAATCTTTCGGATATCCATAGCCTGGCGACACATTCTAAAAGGGTCATGTCGTCTACAGACGAGATGCAGATGTGGCTGAATGTTTATGTTGGGAATTTATTGCGCGCACACCCGCCCGTTCGTCGTTCCGTTCGTCCGACCTTCCGTCCGTTCAGAGGAACAAACGAATGAACGAACGAACGAACAAACGCCCGCCTGGCTGCCTTGCCCGTTCGTAGCTCGATCGGCCTTGTCGCCTTCCGTGCCGTTGCGAGCGTTTTCGCCCTCCGTGCGCAGTTCTCACAAACTGCTCTCAAAAATACGTGGACATCGAACGTTCCGAACATGACACCAACGGCTGTCGCCCGGAGTGAGTGTCGTTCGGTAGTTCGGGCGACAACCGGTTTCCATCTCGACAGCTGCATGTATCGCCGATCCGTCGGCCACCGTTTTGCAGCGCGCTCGACTTGGAGCTCGTCGGGGATGGCTGATGAGGGTCGACGAATTTCACTCAAACGAATGAGAAACGACATCTGAGAGCGAATTTAATTCACTCGAGCCCGAATTGAAGCACCGGAGGAGCGTGCGACTTGTAAATTAAGTTGCACTCCCTCGGTAAGAGCGTGATACATATTCTCCATTGTTATCGTGCTCGATGATGATTATAATAATACTCAGAAGCTTGTCTTCCCTCGGAGCACGGAGCTCCACTGTTGATGACCGTCGGTCGCCAGCTTGCATGGCTGCCGCCGCCGTTGCTGCTGCTCGGAAGACTCCATCAACACACAATGGTTTTGATGGTGGTGGTGGTGGTCGTGCCGGCCGGTCGGCGGTAGATGGAGGTCACGCTGTGACAGTTCGTGTGACAGACAAAGCTTCGGACCTCTTTCTAGTAGTTATAATTACGCTGAAATTGCTCGATACTTTGCTCGCGGCGCCAGTCAATCGATTTCTACGCTCGAATTAATTGTTGTTGGTGTTAACCCCATTGTTGCCACCAACACCACCGGCGGCACAAGTCTCGGCACGGTCTCCGTAGCCGATATCGCCGCCTCGGTCACTATCGGCGGCGGGATCTTCTGCGTCGCCGCAGACGCTGTTATGCGGAGCGAGCGGGAAGAAGAATAATACTTATAATGAGACTTATTATATTACGGCTTGCATAATGGATCCGCGATGATCATTATCCGCAGCGTCTTCGGCAAAGTGATACCGAACATCAGGGTCGCAAAGCCGAGGAAATTTCCCGCACCGGGACGAGACGTCTTCCTCCATTTATTGTTCTATCAAGAGACGGCAACAGGCCCGAGTGAGCCGCAGCCTCGGAAACGACTTCAACGGATCCACGCCGTCAATGATTCTCCCGTCGTCGGTCTCCTACGGTGCGGGGAGATTCCAATGCAGGCAGGCTCCGAATTGAGCTTACCTAATTTATTTGAAGTATTGATAAAAACTCAGATAAGAGAAAAAGGATAAACGCCCGAATTCGACTGCGGCCCAGCAAAACAGAACAATGACTCCGATACGACGACCACGATGACGACGACGACGTGAGCCGTGAGCGATCACTGCGGCTCCACTAATGACGACCGCAGCGGTGAGATTCAAACGCTGGCACCGTCATCCGAGTAATATGAGTTCCGAGTTTAATAAGTCGATCATTAAGACCGATGGCTCGTGATAGTTTCATGCCTCGCTCGAGGCCAAGATCGGGCCGGGATGTTCTTTTTCAGGACCGAGAGAAAGAAGAAAACGTCTCGCGAGACTTGCCGTGACATCCTATGCTTACGACACTGTACGAGAGAGCAAGCTGGCGGATTATCGGATACGTGGATCGTTCGGGCTCATTCACGATCCTCTGAAGGAAAGCCCGAACGAGGGATGAGACGCTCCGGGGAATGAGAGGAAACTACAGCGACGTCGACGACGAAAACGACTCAGCAATAATCAACAATAATACCTCGTGATAAAGTCTGTTCGCAGCGAAGAAAAAAAAACACTAATGATTTCTCTATGGCGTTCACGCTGCCTTTGCGAGATGATCGCCGGCACGCAGACGGTACGGTACCTGGACGACTGCACACGACTCAAGAAGAGGGCTTTCGTGTCTCGTTGTCATTTCTTTGACTGACTGCAGCCTGTTTGCTGACCGGCCTGGCGACCGTCCGCCTGCCTGCCTGCCCGCCTGCGCGTCTGTCCGTCCGCCGGCTAGCCGCTCACTTGCAATTAGGATGGCAGCGAGGCTGCCAGAAAGTATTCCCCCGATGGTGGGACGACGACGGACGTCGCTTCTCATGATGCCATTTGCGTCACTGTGAGCGACTTTTTGTTTTTGGTGATGTTTTTGTTCGCGAGTGATCGCGAACGACACATTCTGTCGTGTGGTTGAGTGCGCGTATCCGAACTGCGACAACACCGGCAGCCTTCGACATTAGCCCGCGGACTGCATGTCAGGAACGCGAAACCGAGACGAACACGTGTCGCGCTCAATCGACCGCAGTCCTTTTCGACGAGCCCCCTCAATGACTGCTCGGATAGCTCCGAACATTTGCTGTCTCCATGGTCAACAGAGGTGTTCCGGAATACGCGGACCTCGAAGAATCGCTGGTCGATATTTCTCCGGCCGGGCCCAAGTCACTCGACGTCGATCCTCGCAGCGGAAGCTTCGGTGTTGTCATCGGCGTTGATCGACGTGATTCCGTCCACTTCAACTCGGCCTCGACTTCGCTTCGCCCCCTCCCCCCCGCCACCGCCGCAGAAGGAGCAGAACAGGCCGACCGGCGAGATGCTGCAGTAATGATAGCTCTATCCGACTGCCTGCTGGGGCTGCCAGGAGCAGAGCTGTCCTCCGCGTTCAATTTTTCCTCCGCGCGAGACAATCCACACATGACGGTTCTGTGAGAGAGATTTCGACGGACTTAATCCAGCCCTCAATACGGCTCCGAAAACGTTTCGCGCCCTCGCCGGCTGCGATTACACACCTTCGGCCAGTCGTGAGAGCCCGTTGAGAATTCCAGAAACTCATTTATTCCGGGTTCAAGCCGCCGTGCCGCGACGCTTTCTGAGAGCGGTGGGCAGCTGTTCAGATATCCGTCGGATTCGAGGCCGCGCGGATTCCTCACGTATTTGAGTTTTGGAATTGCGATCCGCTGCTCCGCGTTTGCATCGGAGGAGCCACTTATGCTCAGGGTCGGTCTATGCAGTATTATCGATGGCAGCAGGCCCATGGAGCGCGATTTCCACAGCCCGACCGATGGCAAGGGGTCGGCAGTCGCCTGTTTCTACTGCTGTTTGGATGTCAGGCAACCAAATTGCAGACACAAGATGGAACACCATCGTTCGCCTCACTCCGGCGAATGAAGTGCACGTAGTATGCGTGACCCGAACCGAGTTGCGAGTTTATTAACGCACGGCCAGCAACTGATTTTCGTCTCGGGCTGGCCAACTTTCGAGCACCTGGCAATATTAGTTTAGATCAAAGACGGATGACTGAATCGCTGTCAACTCTATGGTTGCGAAGCACCAAGAGAGAGAGGGAGAGCGACAATGAGATACCGCCGGGAAAGCACTGACAAATAATGAATGTGTCCAGCGGTGAAGTTTCTCTCCTCAGCATCAAATATGTATATTCCTCGCCAGCTACCCGAAACCTGCACTTTCGCAGCTGCTGCGCTCGACAGCCACAGCAGGCGGACAAGCGAATAGCTCTGGGAGCCCTCCTCCCCCTTCCACCGAGGATTAGTGGCAACAGCGTCCCCACTCGGAAATTCCCGGCGACGGGCATCATACGGCGCGAGATAAGAATTGAATTCGAATCGAGGGAGGGGGAGGGGGCGACGACCGCTCACGCGGTGCCGTGAAGACGTACTTCTCATATCTAACGCCATCCCGCTCCGCGACTGACGGTGGAAGTGGACGGAAAATATGCTGCATCCCGGACGATCAGTTCCTTGTCTACGACGAACCTTTGACGGTGTGTAAAGGGAAACCGCGCGACCTAGAGGCAAAATCATCGCACGCGCCTGGCTCTACATGGGAGGCGTAGACGTCCAGTAGGTTCGAGCGCGTTCTATGAAGCAGCTGGGATACTCTCTCGGTCTTTCGAAAACTCTATCCGTGTCATCACGTCTATGCGATTGACTGACAGCTCCGGAAGAACAGCCGTCCATGGATGGGGCCGAATCAGCCGGCCAGCAATTCATTCGTTCTCGAAAGCCTCTTGTATCAGGGCCACCGAATTCCGCAAGAATTCAACGAGCCACACCTGTTCACGTGTACACATAGACAAGTTGCACAAGTCCCCCCTCGCGAGCCGGAGTTCGATCTCCCTCCGCGTACCCAAAGGAGATGAAGTTCGCCACAGGAGTCCTCTTGCGGGCAGCGACCTTCGGCTACCTATTCCGGAAGACTCGTTCCGCCTACCCTTCCAGTCGATGGACAAGGAGAGAATGGAAGGCTCTCCGAGTATCTAAGCGAAGACAGAAGAGCGAAATCCCTGGCTTGCTGTGTTGAAACGAGTCGGAGCAGAGAGTTTCGATCTGAACCGCTCGGCCTGGGCAGCGGCGAGAAAAAGTCTGCGCGACGAGCGGCTAGAGTTTCAGGCAGGGCGCCGCTGTTGCATCCATCGTTGCGATTGCTTTTGGAGAAATAGGGGAATTCCTCCGCTTTGAAGCTTAATTTTCGGACGTGGGAGGAAATTGGAAACCCTGGCTCCCGCGCCAGGATGTCAGAAGCGATAGATGAACAGAGTAGGAGCTTCAGAGAACTTCCAGAGGAAGGGAATCACCATTCCAGAAAGTAATTCCGAGCTCATTCCCCGAGCTGGAGCGAAATCACGAGGTGCCGGCGTGAGACAAAACTCCGATTCTTCCTGAACACAACGGCTAAGCTCTCGGCGGGAAGATGTCTCTGATAGACAGGCGGATGGAACGGTGGCGACAAGCGGAGGGCTTTGAGCGTAATAACTGCGTAATCGTCCCGCTGGTGGCAAATCCAGTCTTTGCATTGTTAATATTCCGGCGGCGACAAATGCTGCTCGTGCCCTGCTGCTGCTGCTGCTCGCATCTCCCTCGTCGTAATAGTCGTAGTTGTTGACGTGGTCGTCGTAATTATCCAATGAATGGGACGGTCGTCGCCGAGCATACGTTCTTGTTGCTTCTCGTTGGGAACATGTTGCGCGGGATTACGACGTGCCTCTTGTTCACGTCACATCGCTCCCGCCGACGCCCTCGAGTCGACAAACATCCATACGTATCCAAGCGCTCTCCGGTATCTCCAATGGGATACCTCGACGATCGGACGGGCGATATTCGACCGCGAACGTCTCCAATGCGGCTCCGACTGGTGCTCGCCGCCGTGGCGCTGAAAACCGGCTCGCTCAATCTGGGTTCCGTCCCACTCAGCACTCAACGAGTCACACATCGCACAACTAGCAGGGTCGGGCGAATCTCAATAGTTCTGGGGGACTCTACGCCCTCAGTACCACTGACGGCCGCCACCGCTGCTTCTGTCGCCGCCGTCCGGGAGTGCCCCCCCCCCCTCCTCCTCGTGCTATGCACAACGGAGCGAAGTCGCGGGGGCAGCCGAGTCGACGACGGCAGCAGCAGCAGAGAGCGAAAAAGATGATCGCTTAGTGAAAACTGATTGCTTTGCCCGATTCGAGTGCAACGAATAGCGTCGGCGGCAGCAGCAGAGGGCGAAGTTATTAAAAATGGCAAAAAATATTCTCTGCGTCGACTACGTCGCCAGTGATGGTGCTGGCTCACTGGCTGAATCTCTGGCTTGCTGGCGGACGGGCGGGCGGGCGGGCGGTCTGAGTGGATGGTTTGGCGGAGCGACTGGCAGGAGCAGCACAGTGCGCGTACGGAAGTAATGAATCAACGTGTTCCCATCCCGCCCCTTCTGCTCGTAGTACGCTCCCCTCCGTGTCCGTCCCTGCTCCACCGTCGACTCCTGCCCTGACCTGACTGCCGGCTCCGTGGGAGCTACTCTCCGCCGAGAATAGTTGAGAGCGGAAAATGGGGAGATCGGAAGCGAACTTCGCTTGGAGAAACTCGCGGTATTTGTCGGAAAACTTTTGAATGTGCCCCGCCGCCCCCAGCTCCTTGGCCACTCCTCGCGCTCTCCATTGCCGGTTCCGTGCCTCGGTCGCGACGCTGAATGACTGCGTGTCTTTAGCTCGTGACCCGATCGGACCGAAGGAATGAACGACCCACCAGCGAATGCCCTCAGCCTCGAACGGGAGTTGACCGAGGCGGGATGTTTTAAGCTGTGCCAGCGGAGGGGCAGTTGTACGCGCGGACAGGAACATTTTTAGTCGGTCGCTGCAGTGGCTAAGGCGGCCGACCGAAGGGTCGTCTAACAAGCCGAGAAGCGGGGAACTGACCGTACCAGAACCATCACCGCACCAAGCGAGGGAAAAGGCCGCGCGAGGTGAGTGGATCGAGTGGTTCCGTGGGGGCTGGAGCAGGAAACTCTGAGGCAGGCCGCCTTCATCAATTCCACATCAAAGCTGACTTCTTCTCTCTCGACGAGTAAACCCACGCTTTGGACGTTAGATCTCTTACCTGGAATAAGAAAAAAAACAGTTTCGATTAGGCGTCCGTTTGTCTCGCCATCGTCGCGCGTCTTCCTGCGGGGGTGTAGGCAAACGAGGCTCTGAGGCACTTCAGTTCATCCAAAGTGAGCTATTTTGCGATCGAAGCCATTATATCCTGATTGTTGTAATGATTCAAAAGTTCCGGAAGAGATCGATCCTATCCCGGTTGGATACATTGTGCAAGGTACGGAATGGATGCTATTTGTCTTCCTTTCCCCGAGAGCGGTGGGCAATCGAGGGGAAAACACCGACGCGTTTTGGCCCGGGGTCGAGCCGATCCAAAATCGCGTCAATGCGACCGAATGGAACCTCGCCGGGAAAATTGAGAATTGGAACGGGAGGCAGTCGGAAAGAAGTCCTTGCGAACGCCGTCTCTGAGCGGAAGGGAAGGAAAACGGGAGAGCCTCCGCCACCGTCGGGCGAGACGACCGAGCGGCTGAGGAAATATAAAGATCAAATATTTGTTTTCGCTCATCTGAGCCTGATTTAAAATGAACACATATCCCGCGACCGCTTCTTTTCTCCGTCCCTCCCTGTGTCCGTTCCGTCCTACTTCCGTATATCCAGTAGCGAACGTTAGCGGTTCGCGACACAGCGACTTACAGGACAGTCGTCAACAAGGGGAGATTGTTCGAGGAAACGACTGAAGACGATCGCTGTAGTGGCCAACGATGCTATCAGCTCGTCATCCTCTCGTCAAAGAACTCGTTCAAATTGGCCTCTCGATACTCAATCAGCTTCCAATCGTCGCTCGGAACGAGCTTGAAACAATTGCAGGAATAATAATTCCGGAGCACCTCCGTATAGATGGTCAGTCGCGTAGTGTCCCCAGAAATGGAGATCACCCAGGAGCTGGGGAGCGCTTCGTATTGAATACAGCTGTCGAGAATGAGTTTCAATCGAGTCGGACACGAGGAGAAGGTTCACCGAAAATCATCCATCGCATGACAGTCCACGGAACTTCGGTCGGACACACCGATGATGAGGGGAACATGTCTGAGAGGGTTCTCCTCGAAGGGATATCAACTGGAGATCATCGCAGGAGACGGCGGCAAGGGTTTCATGGAGGGCAGACGAGACAGAGCGAGAGGCGGCTGCGATCAAATGAGGGACCCAAGGGGACGAATATAGGACAAAATGGGACAAATGAGGAAGATGAGGAGATGGAGGGAACAAATGAGACGGGAGGGGTGGCCGCCAATCGAAGCGAAACACTACCAACTAACGAGGACCCAGGAGGTTCGTTTCAGATTAGCCGATAAGCTGCTGCGGCTGCTGGCGCTCGTGGAGCTGCCGTTGGTGCTGCTGTGCCTGCTGCTCTGTCTCTGCTAATCCTCGGGGGTACGTAGGGGACACGTACATGCTAACTAGTATCGAGGCGGTTTGGATGCCGACGCTGAGCATACCACATCACATCAAGTATCAGAGGGCTTCGGAAATGAGAGAGAGCAGCTGATTCGAGAGGGTTAGAGGTGACCCTTGGAAGTTTCGATTGCTCGAGCCTTTTTGTCCCAACGAGCGCTGAGCTGAACCTAGCTCCCTCCCCCTTCCCCTGGCTCCTCGAAACACCCCCCCCCTCTAACTTTGTTTCCAGTATCCCCCTTCCCCTCCGAATCCCATCTCAACCCTACCTCTTGTTTTCAGGAGCCGCTGCTGGAAGTTGGTGCCTCGAGAGCGTCGTCAACATAAAGGATTGCCTCCTCATCTCTCTGACCCGGCCTCTGACCTTCTCTTCCTCTTCTACCTCATTCGTTGCCATCGTCCAACTGTTCTCTTTCATTTCCCGACGCACGCAGGAGCTCTGTCAGAGACATGGATTGTTGTGGTGGAGGTGGATCTTGGCGCAAACGGTGACTAGCGGCCAAAACGAGTCCATCGTCGTGATGAATAGATTCTGTGACGGCACAAATGGCGGCGATCTCTCCTTTTCTCGATCAAGCATCTGCGATAACGATCGCTAGATGTCTCGCTCTTTCGCTCACTCCGTATCGGAAAGCCCGTATCGGCAGTAGCGAACGCGTCCGTCGTCGACCCTGCCGTCGCGGATGACGTTGCTGCTGTCGTCGGTCGCCTCGAATCGAGGTGAACGCCAGAAGCGCGAGAGCACCTCGTTCAAGAAAGAGAACGCCTTTACCACATTAATCACACCTAATGGTATTTATTATTATCGTATTATTGGCTGCTCGCTGACTGACTGACTGACTAGTTGGTCGATCGGTCGACGGCTCGAGCGGTCTCTATTTCGTCCGCCCTCCCTCGGCGGTGCCGCTCCATCCGAGCGGCGGCGCACAATTTGCAAGTCTTCATCAGAAGCAGTGAGCTCGCAGACTGACTGACTGAGTTAGAGCAGTCGTCGACGATGCCGGCCGTGACGGTGGAGATGGAGTCGAATAAGAGAGAAAACTCGAGCTGCGGCATAGCCAGTCGGTTATGCCAACCCACACTATCTGTCTTCTCTAAGTGCGATTCGGTCGGTCGGTCTGTCAATCCGTTCGTCGGCTCGCCCGCGAAGTCGGTCCTTAGGCATCGACAGTCGGTCTTGCGGGCGGTATCATCTTCACCGATGAGTAGCGGATGGAAGAATTGCGCGCCCGTAGGACGCGCAGAGGAGCGCGAGACAAGAGGCTAGGTCGAAGGAGAATGGGCGTCGACTCCTCTGCCTTGGCCCGTGGTAACGGCGGATGCAGCAGCACCACCACCGAAATGATCATCGTCGATGATGCGCCCGGGGATCATCATTCACTCGTTCGTAGCTCCCTCGCTCAAGCGTTCACGCCTTCCTTCTATTCTTCCATTTGTCGCCGGAATGCTTACTTCGAGATCTACATGAGAGTCAATAGGTCAGACCTCATCGGACGAGGCAGAGAGAAGCAACAGAGTATTCTCCGTTGGCGAGGCTATTCGGCTATTCACCGAGACGATGCTCCGTTACTACGGCCAGAGCCCCGGGATCCGGCACCGAGCTCGGAGGTTCGCCTTCCGAGCTCCAGGGCATTTGCCGATATATCCCTTTCGACTGAATGACCGAATCGCGCTCGGGATAGCAGCGGTCACCGAAGTCGAGGTATGTACGTGCGTTAGGTCCCGAGACAAAACACCGTCACCGGTAGCTGTATCTGTAGAGGATACGGGGTCGCTCCGTGGGCTCACTCGTCCCGCCGTCCGTTCGTCGGTCCGCCGGTGGGTTCGTCGATCCGTTCGTTAGGTGTTCGGAGGAAGTGATAGCGGTGATCAGTGGACCTCTCTCTGGCCTCGGAGAAGTTACGGCCGGAGCAAACCACTCCTGCGATCAATAAGCACATTCCTTACCTATTGGCCGTCGACAAACCGAGCGACCAACGGAGCGGGCGGCGGCCGGTCGGCCGCACGGACGCTCCAGGGTCCAGCGGGGAAGCGACCAGCTAACATCGCCGTCGGCGTTGTTGTCGAGCCAAAAGAGAAGAAGACTCTCACAGGAATGTCGACCAGATTCAACTGGCCGACCGACCGGACGGGCGGGCGGCCTGCACCGTCCCTCGCTTGCACGCAAGCTCACATACTCTGTCAGTTGGCGGGTCGATTCGTAGGACGGACGAAGCGTCTGTCGGCCGGCCGGTAGGTCGGTCGATTGCTCTGCGACCGAATCCGGGACTATCCTTCCGGAGTAGCATCGTCGACGTCTGTCTGGGATCGGACCACTCGCGTGACCGCCTGGAGCGAGTGCTTTCACTTAATCATGCTCCGAAAGATTCGTCTCGACTGTCGACGTCCTCTGCGAGTTTTCCACTGGAAACGAAGTAGCAGCGGATGCTTATTGCCACCTCGGCAGCGACTCTGCCGTGAAGGTGACGAAACTAGTCAGCATACGTGTGAATATAACAGAGTGGCATCTCTCCTGTCTGGCAGCTGACAGCGTGGACGCCCAGCCGAAGGCTCACGGGGACAATGTCGACGCAGTCGACATCGGAAGCTCAGTCGATGATCGTTCTCAGGATGACAGCCATACAATGTATTCTATTTCGTTGGCAGCGCAACCAGATCGGTATCTGTGATTGTTTAAAGGCTTCTTGGCGTTGTTGATTTCGATTGAAAAAGACCGCATCAAATAGCGAGACTCAGAGCTCGGACCCCGCACAGGCACTTCTCCCCGAAGCTCTAAAGGTGCGCGGCGTGTCCATCAGCTGTTCAGGAAGAAGCACGCATTCAAATCTACCATCAGCAATATTCCTCTCCGTGTCGACCGGAAATGCGACCAGGCGGTGTTTGAGTCCTCCGGACCTTCGATCTGCGTTCGCCCTTCGATACATTGTATCATTCCCCGAGGGCGACGCTGCAGCGTGCAATGCACGCCGCAAGCCTCGGAGTCCTACTCCCAGCTGGAAGAGGCGCGGCGAGTGACCAGCTCTGGCTGGGCGAGTCCTCTGGAACGTCCGGGGAGATCGCTCCTGCTAACGATGCAAGTTCGCGTCGAGTTCGCGGAGCGGGAAAAAACGCGCCCGTATAGCAGTAATGAGTCGTCGGTCGAGATTGATTGAATTTAGAGCGCTAGGCCCTCGAGCCCTTTTCCCCACTAAGTAGCTGGCTTGGTCCCCTTCCCCATGCCCTGACGCGCCCCCCTCCCCCTCCTTCCCCGAAAGATACCGACTTCGTACGCTGCTGTAAAACTCAGCGTTTCTCTTCGCCCGCGTAGCTGTCTCTCGCAGAAAAATATACCGCACGCTTCATCCCCGGCTCGTGTTCGGTCACCTGACACCGGAATCAAGCTGCACAAGCCCTCGCACAAACTCGTGAAACTTGTTGTTTTGCCGTCACGTCCTCCAAATCGAGAAAGAATCGGTGAACGCCGAGCGAGGGAAACTCACAGTTTTTGCGTTATATTTATCTTGCCAGCTCCGAGAGCGCCGCGAGCGGAGTGAAAAGAAGTGCGGGAAAAGAATTCAGCAGAGGCAGAGTTTATTCACAAACTCATCAATGTAACCTGACGCTCGCCGTCAGCGCGCTGGTCTGGCTGGCTCGAGGCTCAGCGCGCAGTCCTTGACGAGGAGTAGCATTCAACTCGATGCTGATGGAAAGTGACGCAGTGGAGAAAAGAGTCAGGGCAGCGGGGACGAGAAGAGGACTCGGGCCGGCGGACGAAATCATTATTACAAAGAAAACACCCATTGAGGTATTTGCTCTTTTGTTTTCCTCTCTGGTGACCGCTTAGCCCGTCAAGCTGCTCGCCTGTTCACTCGCTCCACTCGCTAGTTTAGTCGAATATTATTTCAGCATTATCTCTCACTTTGCATTCATCCTCACGTTCGGGAGCCTGCAGCGAGCCGGCCATGAAGTTTGCAGCAGAAACAATGATGCTTATGAATAGTGCGAGTCCTCTCATCGTTTCCTCACGGATTTATTTTTTCAAGCCTCGGAAGTATAAATTCTTGATGAACTCCGTTTTTCGCGCGAAGTTTCCCTCGGACGAGCTCCCCCTCGCAACAAGGGGAAAGTTCGACGATCAGAAGAGGCGCCAACTCGAATAATTCCTTCCACCGCTCAATTCCTCACTCGAAATGTCAAGCAATGACCTCCCACGAGAAGCCCGACGAAGTCCTCTGGGGCATTTATTCATTGACGGATTTATTTATATTCCTAAGGACCGAGTCTCTCAGCGGTTGAACGGGGTTCTATTTCGATGTTTGTGGTGTGTGCCTCCATCGGCGTTCATCACCAAGAAAGTCACTGATGTTCGCTGATAGCTTCAACGGCTGGAAGACGCATCAAGATAGCATGATGAGCGCATTCCGCTCACTAACGTTGATTTGTGGTCAGCAGGTGTCAGCATGATCGCAGCTGTTATGTAGGAAGGTTGCGCTCATCAGTATGGGACGCATCCGCAGCGAAGGGCCGGGCTTCGAATGAACCAGCGAAAGTTTTCCTTTTTCTGACGCAAATGTTACCGGATGCGTGTTCTGTCGGTTCCCTCTTCCCGATGATCGTCGGGAGGGAGCGCGAAAACCAGATAAGGATCAAAACGGTCGGAGTTTCCGGTTTGGGAATCGCTTCGGGAAGCGGATGATCATTTCTAATTTGGGGCAATGCAGATGGGACATCCCGATTCCTCCCCGTCCTCGTGGTATCTAGTGCTCCTCGCAGAACTTGTCGAGCATCACTGAGGTGGGGGCGGCACAAACATCACCGACAAAACTCGCTTCCGCGTCGACAGAGTCGGCTGAAATACGTGGTTCGAATCAGATGATTGTGCAGCCACAGCTGTCCTCCGACCATCAGCTGACCTTTTGCCTCAGCGAGACATCGGCAAGATGAAGAAGTTCACGAATCAGAGGCGACGCGAATCCGCAACAGGGAGGGAAGAGCTACCTACTCCGATGGAATGTTGCGCATGGAATTCACGGTCACGCGTGAGATCCCTTCCGAGAAAGTCCTCTCAGTGCCCGGGAAGATCGAGGAAGCGTCATAGAGCAAGAAATCCGAAGTTCCGTTTCCAATACGGCAGCCACGACGCTCAGAGAACTTTCGGCCCGGATCCCTCTTTCCCCTCCTACAACATTTCGCGCTCCACCTCCTGACCCCTCGTGCAATATGCCCCTTGAACTAGGCCTCTTTTCCTCCCTTCTCGTCCTTAACTGTGCTCAACTTCGCCCCTCTCGGTCTGTTCCCTTTGTAGTGAGCTCGCAAGTGATTTAGTTTTTTTTCTGTATCCGACAGCGCAGCAGCGCCGCCGACCGATTCGACAGATATGCGAGCGGTTCGGGTCATTAGCAACGAGCTCTGAATACGGCAACTACTCACCGATGTGAGCTCACTCGCTCGCTTGCTTGCTTGCCCGGCTGTCTGCGGGCTTGCAAAGCTCGTAATAGCTCGCTACATAGCTCGCCAACTCTACCAGTCAGCTAGCGGGCTGCTGGCGAGCAGGCAAGCGAGCTAGCTATCTAGCCCGCTACCCAGCCCGCCACCCAGGCAAACTGCTCGGATCACAGGACCCACTGCAGGGAGCACTAGGAGCTAACGAATGAGTTCGAGCTAGCGAGAGGGAAGTTTCGCCCAGGCAGGTTAACGGCGATTTTTTACGCGCAACTATGTAATGAGATCAGCGAACTGACTACCCTGTCGGCTTGCCCTCGATGCGTTTGCCTTTCAGTCACATGGCGAGATGTTCAGCGTTCAAACTTAACTTGTGGATCCCTTTGCCCCGTCTCCGGCTTCCAGACCCCCTCGCAGGGAAACTCTCCGACCCAAACTCGCGGGACTCTCCACCAGCTGCTCCACGATACCGCCGCATTTGTTCGCTCTCTGTACATCGATTCGAGCCTTGGAAGATTCGTGTACGGTCACAAGGAGCGCTCTGGAGTAAAAGAATAGCGCTTGATGGAAAACACTTCGGACAGGACTGGCCGAGAACAGACGGAATTCGATGAGCTCACGATGATGGCAAGGAACCGGCGAGGAACTTTATCGATAGAACCAATCGAAACGTTGGCGTTTTCGCGTCAATGCTTCCGATCGGTGTTGTTCGCGGACGAGCCAGCGAGCTGACCAAGCGCTCTGTGGGCAGGTAGGGAGGATCGAATACGATTTTAATTATAGATTTATGTAGATACGGACACGGGATAGCGAGCGCGTTAAGAAACGTGTGGATGGCCGACGGAGAGTCGACGAAGAATGGAGATACTACGCCCACAACTATTCTGGACAACTCCCGGCTGGCAACAATTTAATATCGATTTATTTTGCTGCTTTCCGTTCGTTCTTTGAGTCGCTCGCTCGCCGCGTCGGCTCGCTGCCAGGACCGTCAGGCTGACAAACGCTCGTTTCTGCGTCCGAGCACTTCCTCAGGTGAACGTTTTCTTACCGTGCCCGGCGAGCTCTCTCACTCGAGCTCGGTTTATTTGTCGATTCTCGAGAGACGGCCGACAGCGATCGATACCGTGTACTCGAACAGAGCCGCACGCTTACAGGCGACGCCCCCGTCGACAAACACCTAATTCGAGGGTTTTGGAGAATGTTACACACTCGTGATCCTCGCTGCGGCAAATCTCTGTCTCTCCTTCCCTATCGCCGTCAGGCCTCTCACACGAACTCGAGGGGATTTCCGAAGAGAGCTCCAAGAGCCGCAATCGAGAAACTTCTCGGACAACGTGTTCTGCGAGTAAAACCACAGGAGAGGATTGCACACGACACCGAATGTCGCTTGATTGGATCATTATTTCCGTCCAGAGCAGATCGTGACTTGTTAATGTGTCTTGCGCTGTTCCGAAGTGCCATTAGAGTAAACATTAGCGAAATTCGGTGATATCGTCCTCAGTTCAATCGTCACGATCCAACACAGGGCCGGATGGGGAACTTCCTCCGACGATGTCTTCACAAAAGTCTGTCTCGCTCGATGCTTTCTGAATTTCAATGGAATCTCGAGCCTGGAATCGTACCCGGCTTAGAAGTTCTCTCGCTCCCGCCGTCAGGAGCTTGGTATTTGCATTCACTTGCGTGACGTGATATCGCCCGCAGAAGTTCTCGCGCTACTCAGAAAGTTATCTTTTTCTTTCTTATGAGCATATGCCCAGATTGAGGAAGAGTCGACGGTCACGGAAGACTTCCGGTTATACACCTTCTGAGACACTGTCGATCGTTTCCAATCTTTTTGTGGAATTCCGATTCTGTCGCGAGGGGGAGGGGGAATCTCCGTTCTTCGACTCGAGCGATAAGCGAGGGAGTTCCGCGACGTTTCTCCGGAGCCAAGCGCACTGGACCTTCTGCGCCGAGACAGTTTCCTAAACTTCATACCTACACATTACGAGTCAGTGTTTCTGTCGCCGCGGCCATTCATCTTTCTATTGGTCCGTCCTTCGGCTGCGAGAACGGGCAAGCGAGCAGGCGCCTGAC
This sequence comes from Galendromus occidentalis, assembly GCF_000255335.2. Classification (NCBI taxonomy): domain Eukaryota; kingdom Metazoa; phylum Arthropoda; class Arachnida; order Mesostigmata; family Phytoseiidae; genus Galendromus; species Galendromus occidentalis. Next base: position 317,323 of record NW_003804862.1, on the reverse strand, counting down.
TCGTTTGCCTGCAGCTTCGTTCCGCGGCGGTCCGTCCACCCGTCGGCCGGCGAGTCGGTCGGTCTGGATCTAACAGCAATGTCACGAAGCCATTCATGGATCACCTGCTGATGCGGCGGCTGCTGCTGTTGCCGTTTCTTCGGTTTCAAACACAGCCTGCTGCACCAAAACAGCGGAAACAGCCGCACCAAGAGCAGCAAGCCCGGTAGTGAAAAGCGTACCCTCATGCTATTCGATAGCCGAACTCAATCATCATTTTTTCTGTTCTTTCTTTCTTCTCAGAATGGGAGTCAGGAGTAGATGCAGGTAATGTTTTGTCAGCTCCGACAACGTAGGCAACTCGTTGAGGATCCGAATGACGGCTTGGTTTCGCTCGCTCCGACATCGAATCGTCGCGCCTGTACCCAACGCACTCTGGTTTGCATCTCAGCAGTCCGCGCTGCTTCTCCATTGTACTGTTTATGTGTACCGATTGATCCTGACGTAAACACAACGACCGAGAGTCAGGCGATGAAACGAGCTGAGTGAGACGCTGCGGAAGAGCCTGTTCCGCGACTGGCTCGATAACTATTTTCGGATTCAAATTCTCTGACGGTCACCAAATTTGGTCACGCGTTGAGACGACTCCGAGCCCTTCGCTGAAGCCGCTAGGATTTCAGAAAAATGCTGCTTTCTCTTGGATAGCTTTGACTCGAGCTCAGAATATCATCTCTATAACGACTCTGACGGTGAACAAGACGCAGGATCTGTCAGCGTTAACGAGAATGAGAAATAAGCAGAAAAATGAGCAAGCGAGAAAACGACACAGAGATATTAATCAAGCACCGTTTTGTAGGAGACCAATCGTCAACAGTTTCGTTTTTATCCATCTTTTCTCCGCTTCCATTGTGTGCCACTCCGAATTTTTAAGACAAGTCTGACATCGGACGTAGGAAATAGCATTTTGAAAAATAGATTCAATTTGTTTTCGCTCACCGCTCTGCAAATCCTAAAATGGTAAAATCACGAAGCGAGTCAAAACTTATTAACACTCACAAAAGCACAGCTGACAGGCCGAGACGAGGAACCGGACTGCCAGAATTCAAGAAATCGGCACATGGGGTGATCTTGCGTCGCATCCAATAACTCCCATTGGCGAGGAAAATATTTTTCCCGCACCCGGAGATGCGCGGTTTCATCTTTGCCGAATTATTGTCAGATAGATCGAATTACGAATTGGTGGAATCGCGGCTATATCGATCGGGACGGCGTCGTATAAACGGTGGCAGCCACGCACGACGGATCTGGGGTCACGGGCATTCCTCAGCTCCGTCGTGCAATACGACAGATTACCTTCGTTGGCCCCCTTGATTAGTGGTTCTTTTGCCGAGCATGAGGTTTTTGTTGGCAAAATAACATTATGTATTCTCGCTGCTCTCTCCGCCATTACGCGGGAGCCACGATCATTGCATCGAAGCGCATGAATAAATGTGGATCTCATAAGAGCTTATGTCACGCGGGACGTATGTATGGCTCATGGGATGCCGGTACTCGATGACCGCAGAAGACTTAACCAGAGTATGCATGCATCGTTTTCCGCTGTAAATTTATCCCCTAGGCAACTCTGCAATCCGCCATCCCTGTGTGCTCCGATCAGAAGCCTCCTGACGGCAGGCTCGGACTCGAGCTCACGTCGATACGTCTCTCGGGGGCACTGACGACGAATTCTGGCGCCATTAAAAGATTAGCCCTGTTATTCCAACTCTTGCGCCGCGCCGAACAGCGGTCGGTGAAGGTTCCGAGCGAACGAACGGCGTCGAAGTCCCCTCTCCTCCACGGGCGAGCTCGAGCGGGGGATTCGTCGTAGGCGGGAATGAAAGTGCCGAGGCCAGTCCGACGCTGGGCGACCGAACACCCATTATGAAAGCGTCGAAGGATCGCGGGAGATACCTTCGGACTCGGGATTTGGTGCAGGCAAAATGATCGTCCAATCGCAGACACGTAAACCGACACGAGAGGCGCGACTCACTCGTATTTCTTTCTGCTTGTCGTTCAATTCTTTCCTTCAATGGGAAGTGAAGAATTGAACGATTGCGGAGCTCAGACCGTGCAATGATGATTATTATTTAAATCTGATAGATAATAGATACATGTCGGAGAAAAATCGTCGACTGCATCGATTGGCAACCAAGCTGCGCAGAGCCCGTGCGGAGCCCTGAACTTGATAGAAAATCGAGGGAAGTCCATCGAGGGTTCCATTGTGCTTCTGCAGCGACTTCTTCTTCCTTCCGTGACGAGAGTTCGTCCACCGCATACGAATGAGCCCTAAATGAGAAACCATGCGGTCGGGAACGACGGCGGGGGACGCTGTGCCGGAGGTGAAGACAGTCCGTCCGCGTCGTCGCTGCCGCAGAAGAAGAACGACAACAACGGTGTTCTTCTTCGCTCGATTCCGTCGCGACGTGTCGTTCGCACATTCTAAGGAGTTCCAAGTCCCCCTCCCCCGCTCTGCTTCTCCCCGTGGCCGTTCCTGCCATCTCCGGACGTTCTCCCGCGGATCGCACCACAGACATCGCTACAAGTGCCACGGTATTAGGATGGGAGAAGAAAGAAGCGCGCGCGCGCGCGGAAACGCCCAGGGAAGCGGCGAGCGTGCGTTCCCGGATCGTTAAGGACCGCAATTAATCTCTTAGCGGTTAAACATTCGTGTTGAGAGCTACGAAAGAAGCAAAGAGAGACCACAGCGACATCGACTAAGATATTGACAACGACAGCATAGACGACGAAAACGGCGTCAACGACGACAACAACAACAACGACAATTTGACAACAACAACGACAACGACGACCAGCGCCCTAACGGCATGGAGGACTCATTGAATCGAACATTGTCCTCTTACGAAAGGATGATGAGGAAGCGCGGGATCGGCAGCCAGTGGAACGAGCAGGGAAAATCGAGAAGCACAACAACGACGGCCTGAGAGCTGTCGGTTGTTCGCAGTTGGCGCTACCGGAGCCGCTGGAGAGGCTCGGGCGCTGCAGATGCCGATGCTCGCTACGACGATACAGGTAGCGGTCGCTCGTTGTATGGACGGGACATTCGCCTCGTCTCGAAGAGAACAAGAGGATCTCGCGCACATTCGCTGGCTGGCCTGACGGCTGGCTTCTTGTTTCTCGCTTAAATGCCGCTTCCAGCCGCTGTTGAGATCGGAGCGTCAGCAGACTATCCGGTCGTTCTACATGCTTAAGTTGCATAGTTAACCTTCCGCCATGAAGCCAGTGCTTTTATCATCATCAGCTACGCCGCCGTGCGTCGTCGCTTCGATGCAAAAAAGAGAAAGGAAAAATCATCGCTGGCGAAAGATCAGCCAGCAGCCAGGCCAGCTGGTCCGCAAACAGGCAGCGAGGCAATCAGGCTGACTCTAATAGAAGAACCTTCTAAAGCCTGCCATCAGCATTAGCGGCATCGAGAATCAAGGAACGAAAGAAGGAAGAAGCTGAAAGAAAGTTGATCCTTTTCAAGTTGACATCAGGCATCAGAGCCTTGCCAACAACCGAGCGGGCTGGCTGGCTGGCAGGCAGGCAGGCGGACAGACCGACGACGGACCGGCCACCGATGTATGGACGCGGCGACCGACCGACCGACCGACTAAGCGAGCGGCAGACCACAATAATATCGGTTCCATGAGATCTTTGCGCGGGAAGTGCGCCTCATTCTGAGTCTCCGCCTTTCGATCTCCTGTGAGATAGACCGTTCGTCCATCTATCCCTCTGTCTGTCCGTATGTCCGTCCGTCTGGTCGTCGATGGTGTTCTTCTAGGGTTATTGATGAACTCTGTACCACCGGAACGATGGAGTTCTCCTATTCGCCGCGATCGAGCGAGGAATGTTCGAGTGGATCTTCAACGGGATCATCGTTGATCGTCATATGCCACGGCCCGAATGATCCATGTGGAGAAGGCAACAGAAACAAAGCCGAGCCGACTCAACGGTGGCAAGTACCACCACCTGAAGTACCGCATGGCGGAAACAAAGATCTACGAGTTTCTACTAATGGGTCAAGACGACTCCTCTGCCCCACGAGACCATATCGGAACTCATCCTACGGAACTTGATCTGGAAGACTTCGTCATCGCGGTGTCGGAGTCGGACGCCGTTCCCTCTTGAACGCTGGAAGCAGTGGAATTCTCTCTCCCCTGTTCTCTGGTTCGCTCGCTCGCGCGCTCGCATACGGACCTTCTCGACCGGCCACCATCGTTGCTGCTCTCAGCGGTGTCGAACGACGACGATGACGCCCGAAGAATGCCATTAATATGATCACCTTCTCCAGAGGGAGCGATTCAGCTTTCATCCGTTGCTCGTAGATTGTGTTTAGTTGGTCATATTCGCATCGTCCGTGAGACAAATAGGCGTGTAAGAAGACTTCTCGAAAGTCGGTCCGATCTCCAGGTCTTTCGTTCTCCCACCCCCTTCGTTCGTTCGTTCGTTCGTTCATTCGTTCGCTCGTTCCTTCCGTTCTTCGTCCCCTGACGGACTGGCGCCCGAACGGATGGACACCGGGTCACTTGGACAAATGAACGAATGAACAAACAGACTGACTAGCGAGTCAGGCTCATCAGATAGCCAGTTGACTGGCTGTCTCAGAAGGTCTCCCTGACGGCTCGACGTGGCCGGGAGTCCAAGACGGAGGCTGGCTTTATTATTTATTCACACTGATAAATTAATCATTCTTCTTAAGACTCATTAGTTGTCTTATTAGTTGAATGTAGTAGGTAGACCAGAATCAAGCTAGGTTCCGCTTGAGTTCGAAGCTCTGAGATGAATGTCCGAGCAAGCGACCGAGGCCCGAGGGCCAGCACGCCCGCTGGCCCACTCGAAAGCTTGACCACACAAACGAGCGAGCGAGCCAACGAACGAACGGAGCGACCGGGACCTATCGATCGTCCACAGGCACGGTAAGACACTATTGCACGCGTAAGCGGGAGCTCGCGCTATCAACACAAGGACAGCTCGGCGGGTCCACCGTTCGGTTGGACGGTCGGTCGGTACGTCTGATTCTCGGTCTGCCCGTCCTCCGTCGTTCGCTCGCTCGCCCGCTCTGATGGCCGGTGGTCTATGATGCGACCTTAGTCCGCCGAGAACAGAGAGACCGTTGCCGCCGCTGCCGCCGCAGCTTCGGATGATGTGGCGATGATATCTCCAAGATGGATGAATGGAACCGAGAAAGACACACACCACCACCACCACCAGCTACGGACGTGCAGAAAGGAAGAGAAACCATCGGAGGGAAAAAACAGACACTGCTAGCCCGCCGTCGGACGGCCGCTCGGCTTGCCAACCAGCATGAGGACCCTGATGATTTCTCCGTCTTGCCTCTACTCGCCACCGGGTTGCCGCCGCGGCGGCGGCTGCTGCCGTCAGTGGTCTGTGTTCATGTTGACTGCTGTTAACGCTCACCGAGAGCCGGCTCCTCGACTCATTGTTCTACGCTCATATCGAACTTCTCCCACAACGAAATTGACTCGTCGACGTCGTGGCTCAAAGCAACGAGATCCTGGGCACCCCGAGGAATCTCGAGCGATGTCTCCCAGCGATCACACCGATAGCGTGAGCGACAGTCGATTTCATGATAAAGATTTCGTTCAAACAAAACCCCGGTCTGAGTGCTGGTTCGATATGGACTATCTGGAACGATCGGGACTTTTAGGCTTTCTCGGATCGATTCCGGTATGAGGGAACGAAAGCAAAAAACAAAAGACTGAGGTCGCTTCTTGGAACGATCGAGCCGCGCCTAATGCACGAGTTCCGCTGCTGAAGGCACCGGTGTCGTCCTCTGACATTTTCACGTTCGGGACTTGGAGCTACGGAATATGCATTACCATTATCATCCTCATCAGAAGAAGAAGCAGCAGCAGCAGCTTCATCTTGGGACGGAACACACTTTCGGAGATCGTAAATCACGCTCATTGTTTACCTTGATTCGAGTGTGCATACGAAATTTCATGGACATTTTGCCCGCTTGTCGTCCATTGCCGGCAACATCATTACGAGCGGCGCCAGCCGTAGCTGTAGTCGAGGTAGAATCGACCCTTAGGCATCGCGGGTGCGCGTGCGCGTACATTCGCTCTTCGAGTTGAAGTCGGCAATGACTGCCGCCGCCGCCGTCTGAGCAACTGAGCAGCTAGTCGGCTATCTCGAGGATTTGGCAAAAGGCTCGGCGGCCTGTTTTGTCGGCCAATAGAAGAGTTCACGAAATCGAATCGCTCCGTGTTATTTCGCGCGTGGCGTTCGTGTCAAATCCACCCACTCGATGCGGGTGATAATCAGCTCACCATCTCAATGGAAGATATTCACTGCCAGATAACTCGGAACTGAATCATTCTCGAATGAGCGAGCGAACGAACGAACGAACGAACGAACGAACGAACGAACGAACGAACGAACGAACGAACGAACGAACGAACGAACGAACGAACGAACGAACGAACGAACGAACGAACGAACGAACGAACGAACGAACGAACGAACGAACGAACGAACGAACGAACGAACGAACGAACGAACGAACGAACGAACGAACGAACGAACGAACGAACGAACGAGCGACCCACCGTCCGTGCGTTCGTCCATCTGTCTGTTCGTTTGTCCGAACCTTCGTCCGTCCGTCGGTCCGTCCGAGGGCCGGTCCGTCCGAGGGCCGCTCAGCTTCTCGTAAACAACGACGGCGGGCGCATCGATCAGCACTTTGTCGATGAAGATTCTCCGGCTCGATTCCAGTTCCGTAGATCACTCGGAGTCGAATGCTCGAGGAGTGACTTCAAAGACGCCCGAGTTCTTTGGTCGAAACTCATCTCGGCAAGCGGGCGAGCGAGCTCCGGAAGTTCGCCTCAGCAAAACGAGCTCTTCGGACTCGGAACTATTCGGAGCAACGATGCAGAATCGGTCAAAAGAGAGTTGCCTCTCATAATTGCGCAGCATTCTCAGAACAAACTTTGAGGATAAACTCTTCCGGCTCTGTCGCTCCCGGACGATCCCGAGCTGAACATAGTAGTTTGGACCGTATCCGCTTCGTTCGGAAGTGCCCGAGATTTCCCAGAATACGGAACACATGTGAGTTCGCGTGCAGGCACGCGTGCAACATTAAAAAAAAATTCGAGGCTTCGAATATCTCCCGTTGCACACGATGTGGACGAGACAAGGGCGAGAATGGAAATCGTAGCACATCCGGGCGATATATAAAAATATCTCCTCCAATCAATCAAGACACACTGCCGAACGATGAGATTGTTCTGGCGCTCGCTGCTTCGGCGGGAACTTCATTTCAGACGTGTTTGGCCTCCGGAGAGCACGGCCATCGACTACTTGCCCTCTCCTCGTTTCTCGCGCGATAGTTTCTCCTATAAACACCCAGACTTGCCCAGTTTCCATCCGATCGCTCTCGAGCCGGGTGCGGGAGAATACGGAAACTCACCTGCAATATTAACAAGCACATTAGAGCGATTCTCAACTAGAGTCATTCATCCTGCACCATGGGCTCGTTGACGTAGGTCAACCGCTTCTCTCTGCTTATTTTATTTTGCGGCGATCGATACGCAGTTCATATATCCAATAAGTCTTGTGCGATCGGCGATCGTCAAGTCTTTCAGAAGCTGGAGAGTTGTCTGTGGTAGGCATATCCATCGCGTGGAACGAAAGACAGTTCCGTTTATCGTGGAGGCGCCGCAACTTTTGCCGCCTGCCCGTTCGCGACGCAATGCCTTTCGCGCCGTTTTGCTCTAGGCTGCATCGTTAGCCACCTGCCATAACCTCTTCCAAGTCGAAATTCGTAGCTTTCAAGCGATAGTTTGAATGTGAACGCCGTTTCGCTCATTTGGCGTTCGGCGCAATGCCGGAACGACTTCACCTAGCGCTCGAGTCATAAACATAAATGTTGTCTCAGCGGTTACAAACAAACTCGCTCTCCCGGACGCTCGCTCCCGCTGATGCCGCCTTTCGGTGGGCTCGCTGTCTATCTGAATTTTGTATAACTGGCTGTTCGGTTTTGGGTATGGCTCTTTGTCTTCGTCGTCCCGGTAGTTGTTGTCTGCTTATTGGTCCACTTAGAGTTATCCCTACAGTTCAGTCCATACGACCGCTACCGCAGCGTCATTTGAAGACCGCTCGAAGTTATCTGTCGAAACGATGGACGGACGGATACTCCTCGCGACTCAATGACGACGCAAACGATTCCTACCCTGCTCGTCGTTCGCCTTCGTTCTCGAGAACAGAAAATGTTATGTAGAGTCAGAGCTCGTCGTAAAAAAAAGACTAACACCAACTTATGTCCCAACGAAAACACGTCGGGAAAACGCTTTCCGCGGGAGAACGAGGTACTTGAGCCGCGTCAGTGCAATCAGCACCACTAACGGCGGCGCGATGGAACAGAGAGCTCTCGACATTATTTGCTCTATTTCTATGAATTTAAATGGTGCTCACCTCGAGTGAGCGAGTCGATCTCACGATTTAATTTCCGACCCAAATCATGCTCACGGAAGATGCGCCCTCTCCCCTTGGCTCGATGCCGCTGCCCGGCTCCCCATTGAGGGACAGGGTGACTTAAAGAAAAAGATCCCGGGAACAAGTTTCGAGTCGAGCCTCGATCGTCTTTGCACTTTTGGGCCGTAATGTCAGCGCGCTAAATGAAGAGGATCGCAAGCTGAGCACAAAGCAGGCGAGGACGCCTCGAGGACTCGACCACTCGTCGGTCTCGGAGCTCGAGGCGTTGCTGCTTAACAATCATGACGGCCAGATTGGAGCAGGACACCCTCAGCAGGGTTCACAAAGATCGCAGAAGAAGTGAAAGGAGGAAGCGTCGATCGTGCCGCGTATCAACAATCACCCCGAGCGATTATCAAATTACTGCAATCCTCTAAGGAGGTGTCCGGGGCGGCTTCTCTCTGTGCAATGGAGCAGCTCCGCAAGTCGAACAATGGATCTCCGCAAAGTCGCCAAGCTGTCTTGAAGCGGAGCGAAGTTTCTAAATGAAAAAAAAACGATTCGGCTCCAGCCGATCTCCGAGAGAATTTAGACGGAATCTCTATTCGACTCCTCCCAAGATCTCAGAGGGTTCCTCGATTGCAGACTGCGCAGGTATTCCCCGGATTTTCCCAATTCCCGAATTCGTCGTGCGCCGCCGGGGAAAATTGGCTCCAATTTCGCCAACAACGTCTCGGTGAATTCGAGATCGCTTCACGATTGATCCCGGGTCCCTCATCGCCCAGAGCTCCTCTTTCCTCCGGAACTGATTCCAGAGTCATGGATGATTATCCAGTCAGAACGAACGCACAAAGCTCCGCACGACAGTCGTGTTCACCTCGTATAACGTCGTCTGTTCGGGAACAGGATCTGAGACCCGGAGGACAGCCAGGTAGGCGGCCAGAGGAAATAAAGGAGAGTTAGCATGGGAGCTTGGTCGCGTACCGGGCGCAATTTCATGAATGATCAAAACATGTGATGATATTCGTGAAATATTCGCCGAGTTCATTTGCGTCCCTCCGAGGATCTAGCTACATAGTTGCGTGTTTCGCCTCGTGCTCGTTGGTTTGTCGTCTTGCTGCATTCGCTCGCTCCCTGCTCCGTTCGTACGAGGGTGAGCGAAGAATGATCAGATCGCCCCCTTCGCGGCGGCAACAATAGCGAAATTTGCATACAAGACACCTAGGTGGTGGAGGTGTGCATCCGCGCCATGATCACTGCCTACTGCAACTATGTTTTCCGTTCCCTGTGTTTTCTGATGAATACTCCGCCTGCTATGTCCCGAGCCACTACTTCAACTCGCAGGCAGCACCGGTGGCACGAGCAACAGCAGCTGCACGAGTAGAAATCGCATATAGAACTCGAACCCAGTAGGCTTTCATTACGGTGGCGACGCGTTTGCATCAACGGCACACCTCGCCCAGCTCTGTCCAACTGTCTCTCGCTCGGTCTGTCCATCCGTCAGGGAGCTCGTTCGCTCGCTTTGCCAAACTGACACTCACGCACAGAGAGGACGATGCATGGACAGACAGGTCGACGGTTGGACGGACGGAACGAGGGATGGAACGACGATCGGGCGACGAGCGGAGAGAATGAGCGGTGTCCCTCGACCGGAGCTGGTGTTTTCAATTATCCGTGAAATCAATCCATCCATCCATCTATCACTCGGACTTATTCGTTTCCGAGCTAAATAGCGATGGCATGGAACATTGAGAGGAACCTGGGGACTGACCCTCTGTTCCGCCTTCGATCCTTGCGTCGGGTCGAGGAAACGTTGCCACGCGAAGTCTCTTCGCAAATGGATTCGCCCTCCGTAAGAACGAGGAATGAAGGGGGGGAGGGGTAGCAACAGACAAACGGATGAACGAGGAACCGCAGGCTTGTTTGCGCCTAGCGGTCGCTCACTTCACCGACCGAGGGATCCATGGTCTCTCCAGCGGTCCGTCGGTCCGTCTGTCTGTCTGTCCGCCTGTCGAGCGGTCGCTCGCTCGGTCGATCCACCGGATGACATTATACCCCCGAGAAAGTCCCCAACGCAGTTCCAGGCACGGCGAAGCAGGTGTCGCGGGATTTGCAGCGTGAAGAGCGATACTCTCGCCGTTATCGATCCCGTCTGAGTTTCATTCTCGCTCTTCTCGCCTGGCTCCCGCGAACGTTGGGAAGCGGATTGGGACCCGCGAGCTCCCACGTAGATGGCATCGTAAAACGCCAGAACTCTGCGTCTCATGAGTTCGTTTTCTCGAAGCCTCGGATACTACAGCTCCGACGGGCTGGCTGCGCGACTGCTCTCAGATCCATGCTGGCTCGGGGAACATTGAGCAGGGGGGGGCGGGACGGGGGGGCGGTGGCTGTCGGGAAAAAAACCGAGTGGAGAGGGGATGCGACTGTGGATCTGAGAGTGTTCGGACGGATGGGAAAGCCATAAGGAGAACATGGACTTTGTTACTACTAATTACATCATTAGCTTGATGCTCTGAACGTGTGCTCGAAGAGAAGCCGCCAGCCAGTCCTTCTGTCTATCCGTTCGCCCCAAAGACCGAGTGCCTATCTCAATGACTTCCTGCTTGTGCGTTGGTTTGTTCGTGCCCTCTGCGTTTGCCCGATCCCCTTCACGTCTCAACGTCCTTCTATTCGGACGTTTATCTGTGAGACCAAAACGTCGTCCAAGTTCGATCCGAGCCATGTCTCTTGGCTTCGGGCTCGTGTCCGGTGAGGCTTCCTATGAAACTCTGAGCCAGCACTCGAACGATTGTACGGACGCGCTCATGTGCGTGCGTAGGTACATCCATGCGTAGGTACCTACTTCCAGACGTACGTTTGTCTGTCCGTCCGTCCGTCCGCCCGTCAGTCAGTACGCGTATCGTTGGTCTGTATGGGTGGGGAAACTCAACCTCAATGGAATCGATCGGAGGCAACATAGACGGAGCGGACTCGAAGCAAAAACAGGCCAAAAGCAAAAAGCGAAGAGGCTTTGCACGGCTATACGAGAGTATTACAGTCGTTTTTCCTTGATCTTGCCGGGGTCACTCAGCGGTGCTGATGCCCCTTATGATTTCTTTGTGAAGAGAGAGGAAGTAACTTTGGATAAAAATTGGGCTTCTGCCACCGTCGCTCCTGCTGCTAACGCCGGCAGTGGATAGAGACCGACAGCGAACGAGGGGAATAGGGAGAGAAGCTCGCGAGTAACAAGCTCTATCGTGGCTAGCAGCTTTCAGGACGATGATGATGACGTCGACGACGACCTCGTGGTCTGGAGTCAGGAGAGCGTTTCTCTGAGCACGGCCTAACCGTCTAAAAGCGGAGAAATGGGCGGCCGAATATCGTCGCTGGCTCCGTATTTGTCTGCTCTACCCTTATCGACGGCGTGCCGTTGTATGATATTCGCCCTCTCGATCCGGTAGTCTGCTGCGCTCCTCTGCTCGCTCGATTTTAGGGATTTTTGCAGGGTAATGAGTAATGAGCGAGATCGTATTACACGTCACTGATCTCCGATATTGCAACGAGTGGGTTTTCTGGTCGCTCTTTGGTTCGATCGCATGAAGAAGGATCGTTCGTCCACGCCGACGGGACGCAATCCTCCTCGACGTCAGTACCCGTTTGCATCAGCTTCCATATTCCTTCGTGAATCCTCACAGCAAACATCGAGATCGAGAGGAATAAGGCGGAATTCCTCGGCTCCGGACCAGCAGTAAAAGTGATCAAGCGCTCCGAATTCTCCATCCAATATATTAAGTTCTCAACGTCTTCCCTTGTTCCTCATATTCTCGATTCTCACAAGCATAGGCCGGGGTGGGCCGTGTGATCTCTTTCAAGAACCCAGAGAGCCGCGTCGGAGCCTTGAATACGGCCATAGATGGAGGAAGTCTCGCGGACGGAGGGAACAAGAAAAGTGTCCCCGCCCCCCATCACTACCAGCTACCTTTGCTGAGCGAGATGGGCGGCAGGCTTCGCAAAGCCGGATATGACGAACACAACAAGGGCTGCCCCGTTCCCCGGGGCGGCTGGCGGCTGTTTTTTCGGGGTGAAGCAAGAGACGAGGAAAACGTGGGGGCTCACAAAGAGGATCACGATAGGACGACCGCGCCTGCGAATTGAGTATGTTGGCCGGTGAGCCTACTCGTTTCCCTGCCTGCTTGCTTGCCTGCCAGCCGGGAGAGATACACGAGCTTGGATATGCGCCATTACATATTGATGGTAGAATTCGGGAAACGGGGAAAACATAAACATTTCGGCTCTTTTTCGGGCGCTCATCCCCTCGCTTCAAAGAACGAGCGGTCGAAATTCCTCCTCCACAAGCGAATTTACCCCTCCCGAAATGGACTCGTCGGGACAGAGCACCGTCAACAAGATTGTATCGCTTGCCCCGGACTTCAAAACCCGGCAGGAGAGACCGGTGGCGCACACCCAAAATGTGACATCCAGCCGATTGATGGGACCGTCAACAGCTGATGTCCTGGTCCTAAAAATTAGTCGTGAGACGTTGACGTGGCCTCGTCCATTTTCGTTACGCTTGTCAAGGTACATATGCTGGAGACGCCAGCAGAGCGACAGACCAGAGGACCTTTCTAGCTGTCCGACTGAATTTCGGTCGACCCGTCAGCTGGCCTCTTGTTCGAAAAACTGACTGACTGACTGGAGGACAGACTGGGAACGTAAACGATTGACCGGCCGGCTTATATCCACGGAGACGAGCGACGGTCTCAATCGCCGCGTCAGTGAGATCAACAGCCCACCAGCGCTCTCGCTTGCGGCGCCGGAGCCCCCAATTGTCCCATTGACCGCGTAGTTCACGACAACGAGCAGAACGGGAGGCCAGAAGGGATGATTCCACTGCATGTCTTCCCGCAGTCGAATCCAGTCAAGGTCCCGCGAGAGTACGCGCATACGGTCCGATCCCGGAATGTCTATTGAGCAGGCACGAGCATCGACCCCTCGATATCTCTCTGGGAGCGACTCTGAGGACGGCGGAATCTGAAATTGAGCTCAACCGACGAGTCAGGGCGACGGCGCTTCTTTTCTCCTTTCTGTGGTTTGCCCCGTCGATTCGCAGCCCGCCATCCGACAGAGGAAGGATATCGTGCTCAGGTGGACCTCGCTCCGGTCAGTTTGAGAGTTGGAGGAAAAGTCCAGCGTTCTGTGAATTGTATCAGATTACTATGAATTAACCGAGCAACGGACCGACGAAAGGACGGACGAGCAGGCTAGCAGACGAGCGGGCGAACGAACGAACGAATGAACAAATCCTTCGAATATCAAATCAACAGCTTAAGCTAAGCCGCTCAGAGATTAATTATGGACGAACAGAGCCGTGGCTGCTGGTGGAGCCGGTGTTACAGCTGCTGTAGGTTCTGCTGTTGCATCGAGATCGCTCTTTCGGCTGACTCGGCACATGGAGCGCCAGACGAAATCCGAAAAAAACGCCGGATAGTAAGCCCTCGGAAATGAGGAAATTCGTAATTTATCGGACAGCAACCGCTGATTGGCTTATTTTTCAAAAACCTTTCGCATCGTAATCTCTGAGTCCGCTCTTTTGGTTTTCATTACCTCGCCACGATTCCAATCTCGCAGTGCACGTTTTTCATTCGGCTTCTACAATCGGGAGACCTCTCCGCATGCGGTCAGGAACACACGGAGAATCCGAGATCGGTTCGGAAATCTACGTGGGATTAAAAGGCCTCGCATCGAGAACAGATTCGTGAGGAATCGAACGGCTGACATATTATTAGCGTGCTTCGCGGAACAGCCTCTGTTCTGGATTGAGGAATCTAGTGTGAGTCGGATCGAACTCGGCTACGTCGCACGGGGGGCGGTTCTGATCGATACGACCTGTCAAAGGAGTCGGCACGTTGCCGACTCAAAATATGCAAAGGAATCTATGCACTTTGATTAAGATATGTGAACGGCCGTGTCGAGATAGCGTCCCATCGGTGCGATCGGTCTCCAGCCGCCTGCTCGCTCGCTCGCTTGGTTAGTCGGTCGGTCTTTTCGTTCGTTTATCGGCGTTCGATGAAGTCACGTTCGCAAAAAAAAAAACGCTCTCCCGTGTAACTTTCTCTCCGTCTGAAAAGAGATCATATATTTTGTCTCCATATCTTCGTCCGCGCGCATCGCTCTCATCCCCCCGAGCCCTCCGCGAGAATGGCGGGATCGAGGTTCAGCAACGACCGAGAGACTTCAGAAGCGCCGCTCTATAGAATCTCACCCCGATTCTTCTCGCCTCCTCCGGAACGACAACAAATTTGTGCGGGATCGATTTGCGCACAGTTCGATCTAAGGGTGCGGGGACATAAAAAAAATCTGCGGTCACTCGCAACTGAGGATATCTGCGTCACGGAGATCGGCGATCAAGGAGAAAGTCGACGATGAGCGCGTAGCGGTTGGCGCTCCCTCGGAATTCACTGTCTGTCAATGAGATATGTATACTCGTGTGAGAGGATTCACATCGTAATTTGATAGCCTAGTTCTGAGAAGTAATATGGAAGCAGCGGAGAATCCTCGAAGTCAACGCTCGGGAGTCCGTCAACTCGGCGACAGCCCCCGGGTGTGGGGATTCTCAGAGGCCGAATCCTCCGCTTGGACGCACAATCTATCAGCGCAGCGGTCGCACGAGGCGGGGGCGGAAAACAGAGCTGGCCGGCGGGACCGCCTGCTTGCCAACAAACCAGAAATTAATGAGTGAATTTCAAAGTTACGCTCGCACTTTATAGGTCTTTAATAAAAGCTTTGTCGCTTGGAAGAAAATGACGCATTCTGTTGTTCCGCGATCTCGCCATATTAGATGAAACTGCCGCCGCCGCCGCCCGAACAACAATTTAACAACCTCAGCGGCAAAGGCAGCATTTCATCGCGCTAATTACAGCAGCAGCCGTCGCATCAGAAGCTGCAGCTACTATTGCTCAAGTCCAACAGACATCGGGAGCCCTCAGAAGTAAGTTGGACGACGGGAGCTAACATAATAGCGTATAATTAGATAATATGGAAACTGCGAGTCTACCGTGTCTCGGACTGCGGTGGGATAGCCGCTCGCACGGCCGCCAACCGACGTGCTGCCGGAGAGAATTATATGATTCTAGGGTGGGTTTTCTGGAATTCCGCCCTCTCTCTGATTTTCTACAACAGTGGTAGCGAGCGATTCACGGGCAGGACCTCAATCGGCCAAGCAGTCCGCCAGAGTTATAACTCAGGATCTCCTGATCCGAACAGAACCTCCGCATGTCTCAGCAAAGAAAACGCATTCTATCAAGCGACTTTGGACTAGCGAGCATGTGAGCAACTGAATGAGTGACGAGCAAGATCAATCAAAATTTCGTATTCACGTTTGACAGCCAGCAACGCTTTTCTGGCCCAGACTCGTTGAGTCCATCCAGCGCCCGACGACTGCGAGTCTGCCGGCCGGAATCCGACGAAGGCCTCCGCCCGGAACCGGCAAAGGAATGAGAACGGACGAGTTCGATGTCGCTCGCGCGATGACGACGAGAGACTAGGTCCCGGCCGGAGCTCCGACATCTGACTAGGTCCCGGCCAAGTCTAGCAGCCCTCAGAGTCCCGAATTCTTCACCCCAATAATTTGCTCGATGTATAAATGCATCACATTGAAAAGGCTGGGAATCGAGCCGTGCGGTGGAAAAGCGATCGTGTAAGAAGATGTCACATGGCGCGATAGCTGTCACAACGCAAGAAGTGCTGCTTCTGCCTACGCAAAGATTGCTTGTTCTGGCAGTAAACCGCTTGGCAGCTTTCGACGGCTAGTGAGCGAGTGCGCGAAGCGGTCAGCTAGCCAGCAGACAATCAGCCTGGTGGTCAGGAAGGCAGGCAGGCAGGCAGCCGGAGGAAACCGTCATATCCTGTCTCTCTAGCATGAAGTCAAAGGAAGGCCTGGCTGCCCGCTGCCTAGAATCTGAGTCTGGCTCAAAGGCAGACAAGCAGACTGCCTCGCTGCCTGCCGGGGAACCTCAACTGGTCCTACGAGCAGGCCCGTGTTGGCGAAGCTATTCTTCACCGTAAAGCGCGCCGAGCCTCGGAGACCACAGCCGCGCCGTCAACACCCTGCCGGAAAGCCATCAACAGCGTAACAACTCCGCAACCACGTTCCCTAGTTTGACCGGTTCCATGTCGTCTGACTCAGTCAGTCAGTCAGTCAGTCAGTCAGTCAGTCAGTTGGCGGTGCTAGCACTTCAGCTTACGGCTATTCACTGAAGCATTTAGAGAGGTGACTGACTGATTGACTTAACGATGGATATCCAGATCGACGGAGCTAATGACCGCGACCTTGGAACGCCTTCAATGCTCTCCTCCGCACATTCTGATGATGCCGCTGCGGGTGAAACGACTCGTGAGAGAGTTGTTTCAGCCCGTACCTTTCGCTGTAGCAGTCCCGAAAATCTCGCTCTTGGCATCGTCATCGATCGAGGCGGCGGCGGCGGCGGCGGCCGATCTTAACTATCTGAAGCGGCTCGCGGTCTAGCAGGACGACCTTCGAGTCGATACGTGGCGCGAGCGTGCGAGCCAAATACCAGCGATCGCCCGAATTTCTGCTCGTCTGTCCGAGCGGGCGAGACCCGCTCGCAGCCGTCAGCTGGTGCACGCCGCTGACGTAATCGACGTTATGATGTCCACGTGCCTCTTCCGAATCGCCATCTCTGGAAACATATTTCACGCCCGGAAGCTCAAGCCCAGCCCTCGCGGTCCGAGTCTCGGCTTCAGATCGCTAGAGTTGGAGCATTACAGCGAGCCGGAGGACGGCTAGTAGGCTTCGGCTAAATGGATGGCACATTCATCTTTCCGCCTGCCTTAGGTTGTTTCGCAGTCGTGCTCATCCCTCCCGTTTCACGCCCGAGGACCTTCCAGCTTCTTTTTCCCCTTGCGGGGCATTTCCTCTCGCTGGATCAGCCTCGCCGGCTTGAGGTTTTCCTCGGTCGAAAGAACCCCAACATGCAGCGCAAGGTCGACAGAAGGTTGTCGCGTGAGCACGGCTGGCACACGGGGAACCACGGGTGGTAAGAAGATGCCCGCCGACACCGTGGGATGATCGGGGCAAACGGGTGGCCGAGCTAAGCCTGCCTCGGTGTTTTTTCCCCGGCCCGCAAGCTCGACTCGGCTTGTACGGTGTTCCAGAGAGTGTACTTGTTTAAGGTAGCTGAAACGCGCGTTGCTGCCAAATTTCACAGATTCATCTCTGTTCACGACAACTCAGCGCACTCATATGTCTGGCACAACGACGCTTCCAAAAACAGCGTTTCTCGCGGCTTTTTCCTTCGGTGGCTTGGCTTACGAACCGGCTCGATCGGCTTAGGGCGGCGATATCCAGCCGGGCGCACCGGTTCAATAGAGACGACGACGACCACCACCACCACCGCTTTGTGAGGTCTAGAAAGGCGATTGTCTCGATTACTCTGTGTTTCCTCTCTTAATCTATTCCTTACGACCCCTTTTCACTTGACGACTGTCGAACGGCAGTGTCAAGGTCGCTTCGATCCTGTCGAGAGCTCACTGCGACACAGCGGATTCCAACATCGGACTAGGAGTCACTCGTCGTCGTCGTCGTCGTCTACGGGACCACACAGCTCTACAACTACTATGATGTTCGCAAGCTCTTTCCCATGACTCTCGACATGAGCTTTTCCTTTTGCTCTATGAAAGTAATTTATTCTCGCCGTCCGTCTGGATCAAAGAGTCACAATTAATGCTCAGCGAATCGTCCGCATTTCGTATGGACGTATTTCATTTTCTATCTTCTCCCCATAGCGTAGAGGCAAAAAACTGGCGTTACGGATAATTTCCGCACGATTAATAATAATTGCCGTGACCACAGCCGGTTCCTGCGGGACCCGCGGAACGAGTAGTCTCAGAGTCGCTCGATAGCACTGTCAGCTCAGTCAGAAGAGAACGAGCTATAAGAAGTAGTTGTACTAGAAGGCGGATAGCGGCTCTCCCACTGTTTACAGCGGCCTGTAAATCATGAAAAAGATGACATGTTTGGTTTTTTGGAACACCAGCAGACCACACTTGCACAGCCCCGAGCAGACGTCAGGTACAACCGATTGAGCACCACCAGAAACAACGGCGACAACGACCTAGCGTTGAATAATCGTCCCGCAGAGGACACGGACATCTTCCCCGCCAGACCTGCCGGCGAGCCGCCGGCCGATTCGAATGGCTCAGGCACGACGAAAGTCTCTGCACAGCCTAGATAGCATCCGATTCCTCACGAGCAACTCCGGTTCGACCCATATTCCTGAATGCTAAAGCCGTTCAACGCATACCGAGCTCGGGAAACGCAGATTACCAGCTCGGGCGATACGAATTCGCTTTCAAAACAAGAGAGAAATCACGGCCGATCGAGTTTCGATAAGTAAATGATACGGTGATGTTGATTCTCCTTGTTTCTTTTCCTCAACGATCGTCGACTGTCCGATCGGAAATGTTCTGCGGGGACATCGGCATCGGATTCGTTCGACTCAGATCAGGCTAAATAGCGCTGTCAAGCACCGTCTCAACATCAAATGAACTCTGGCGCCGGTGACAACACTCATTGGCAGCAAATGCTACTGTTTTCGGACATGGAGATTCAATCGTTCGCTAGCGGTGACAGCGGTCGAGATTGTCGCTAAGAGCGGAAATGCGACTTGTTCTCCCCGATTTATTCATAGATAGAATAATTCGGCGAAGGAAACGAGAACCAATCGGGTCCCGAAGAATCGCTGCCGCAGCTGTGGGCTTGTCCGACCAGGACCCCCATTTTTCCACCAATCAGTTGCAGTGAAGTCTAATCCCGTGCTCGATGCACGGCCACGATGTATCCAGATAAAAATCTCCATCAATTGGAAACGCGAGAAGCGCGGTGAATTATAGCGCGGGGAGCCAGCTCCTGACTCCTGATTCGCAGTTCCAACAAGCGAGCATCAGGCCGAAGGTGGAAGACCTGTTTCCTCCCGCGCGGGCCGGCCCGTTTCCCTCCTAGTCGCTTCCTCCTGATTCCGAAAGTGTGTAAATGGCAGCTAGGAGAGGAAAAAACCGAGAGGGCAAAATCGAATTTATCAACGACCCGGCCGTGTTACCGTTCCCACTGGATGCTGCTGCCGTTGCCGCCACCGGATCGCGCTGCTAGCAGTGGCAGCTGTATCAATAGAGTGGGAAAAGAAGGAAAAAAGCACACGAAAAAAAGTGAGATTGCTTCGGGAGGAAGAAGCTGCCGCTACTTCTCCCGCCGCCACCGACGACGACGGCGACGCCGCCACAGCTTCTACCCGAAAACCCGAGTGGAAACAAGTCTGGGTAAACAAAGTGGATGGATATTCGGTCCGCGGGAACCGACTAGTCAGTCGGTCGGTCCTGCGCTCGGTCAACTGCTCGCTTCCTGACTGACTGACTTACTGGCGAACAGGAAGGCACGTCGGCATGCAGAGACGGTGGCAAATGCGAGAGGCACTCTGCAAATCTCAGTCAAAGAGGGAATATGTTCCCGCCGCCGCCGCCGGCAAAGGTTGTGGTATATAGTTCTCCGGGCAGCCGTATGTTGTCGACGACCTGCCTGCCTTCGCTTCGAGCGTCAGAGACAGCTTTTTTATGATGCCTACTCATCTTCCTGCCCACGACGACTATATTTCTATGAGATGAGCTGTGAATAAAGTTCACGGTTCTCACGATTGCAAGCAAGGTGGAGATCCAAGAGAAACTCTGCTGTTCGAGTATTACGCAAACACGAGCGCCGATAGAGGACCTGGCAGCAAGGCAGCGTTTCAATCGACTTCTCAGTGCGGGTCGAGCTCAGAAATTCCCCGCCGTTCGTAGAGGAAGTGCCCGGTCAGTCCGTTGGTCGATCGATCGGTCCGTCCGTCCGGTCGTCCATCGGTTGGACGGTTGTTCTCTTGGTCGAATGCCTCGTCGGTAACTGACAGGCAACGAGGGTGACTTCGACGGATTGATTTCAGAATCGACAAGAAGAACCGGCGCCGATTCTGCAAATGTTTGTCTTGGTCTCTGTCCGCGACTGTCTAAATGTCTTTATATCACTTGGTTTGACGGTCGCTTGCCCGCTTGCTTGGTCGCTTCGTCGGTCCGTCCGTCCGTTCGTCCGTCCTACGGTCGGTCACTCGCTCGCTCAGTCAGTCAGTCAGTCAGTCAGTCAGTCAGTCAGTCAGTCAGTCAGTCAGTCAGTCAGTCAGTCAGTCAGTCAGACGGTCGGTCGTTCGGTCGCTCAGTCGTTTGCTCGCTCGGTTTCTCACTTGGTCGGCTTTCTTGCGGGTTTAGCTATCTGTTCAGTAGTCACTTCCTGACTGTCTATCAGGATCGATGATTTATGGTCCGACTGAGGCGCGAAAAAGTCGAGGATCAAGTTCATGTTTTATTCAGAGACCTCCGCCGCTACCGAGCGTCGTCACAGACGCCGCCACCGCTCGACTGGCGGACAGGGCCGGCGGGCTGCCAAACTGGCGTCCTGTCTTCCTAGTGGGTTCGGTCCCGGAGATTCATTCTCAGATTGGTATCTCGGGAGTCAATTGCCGCCGGCTTGACAAGACGAGCGTTCCGTCGCCCCGTGCGCAGCCATTCGTTCGGTCTCCTGCACGACCTCGCATACAATGGTTCTCGCGGAGGAGAACTTTTAAATCGACCTAGGGTGTGACTACTTTGAACTCAGCCGTCCTTTCGCGTTCACCTCCCGGGCGCTGGTCCCTCCGCTGCGGAGCAAGTTCTGCCGTGCGAAACTTACTCTCTGTTAACCCCTTCGATGCGGGACCGCCCGCGAGTCAGCTGTGGCCGGCGGGTTTCCTCCCTCGAAGGGAGGTCTTTTTCTGAATACGTGTCCCGAACCGCACGACGTAATTTTTTCCAAAGAAACAGAAACGACTCCTCACAACCGAACACATGCAACGCACAGTGCAGCATTAAGAACCCTTATTGATGTTGGTAACGGGTGCAAGAGTTTTGTGTTTCTCTTGAGCTTGTGCGCTACGATCAGCAGGCCACCTTGGCAAACTGCTACTGCTCCCACAGCTGGCCGGTCGGACGTACGGACGGGGGAACCGACCGACCGACAGGGACTCGGTCGGCCAGGAAGGCAAAAGCAGGATATTGCGGTACAGGATTAAAGCTCACCGATTGAGGTCCGGCAAGCTCTGCGGGAAGCAATAAGCCGACAGACCGACGAGCCGCCGGAATCGGCTGATACACCCAAACCCCCAGAACACGAGAAAGTCGGGTAATTAATTTATCAGTTTCGGTGAAATGAGAATCGGCTGGAGCGGAGGGAAGGCAGGTAGCCTTCCAGTCGAGATAACTCTGCGGCACAGCGGAGTCTCCCATCAATGACATGGCCTGGCCTACCCTTGCACCTCGGTCCCCTCCGTCCTTCGGAGTGAGTTCCTCCAACTGTCGCGTCGTCGGTGACGTCTAGATCTAGCATTTGTGATTTTTGGATATCCGTCTGACCATCGAAGAGAGCCTCTAAATTCTGAGAACAAACTTCCGCCTCCCGGATATTGGATCCCGGCTGCGGTGAAACCGAAGCGCAGCCCGGAAACATCGAGGGAGAGAAAAAAGTCCCTGCAGAAGCCGTAAAACCGCCGAAGACTAAAGCGTAGCTTAAGCGATTTGCATCCAACATTTTAGAACGCCACTCATTTCGAGCTTTGCTGCCGTGATAATAATTATGGCACACCGGGCTACGTGATGGTGGCATGGATTCTCAGTCAGAGCCAATGGATCGATGCGGTTGATTGAAGGTAGACGCGATCTAGAAAGTGGTACTGTATCGAGAACGCCCACCACAAGCTAACCATCGATACAACGTCGTCAGATGCGTGCGTGCGCGGACGCGCCCAGAGAGCCCAGCCGGTGCAGTGCGGTGAGCTGCTGGCATCGCTCACGGAACGAACGGCTGTGACATCTCATACGGAGTCGTTGTCAAAAGAGTCTCCGTGATTGATTCGAGTAAAAAAACGGTACTCTACCCTAGGCTACCAGAACCAGGCGAGGTCCCCGAACCGGCGCGGCGCGCGTCGGAGAAGCATCTTGTTGGCGACGGCTACCGGTCGATCGACCGGCCGGCGCAATATGTCGAGGGCATACCTAGGAAAAACGGAATAACGGGAATCTTCGGCAAACATCGCGAGGCGAGACGGATGAGCTTGAATAAAGTCAATAGAGCAACAGGCTGTCACAGTCGTAAGGAAAGAAAGCAATCTGTACGAATTGTTGGACGGTCGCTTTAATGCTGTTCGTGGGACAGCGGTCGCATGTGCCCTAACGAAGCTCTCTCCGAGTCGGTTTCCGCCGCTGCCGCCGTCGTCGTTCTGTGAACGGAACGACAAATTTGCTCAAACGATTCGTTCATCGTCGCCGCCGACACCACGAAGAGGAAGACGGCGCGGCCGACAACGAGTACGTCGTCGACGACCATGATGGTGACGGCAAGGGCGGCTGCGGAAGAAGACGAAGAGCGTTCAAGGATGAGGAGGAGTCCTCGCTGCTTCTGCTGTCGCTGACTCCCAACTCGGGACACAAGTACAACCAGAGTGAACGACATCGTCAAGCATCGACTGTTTTTAATTACAGTCCTTGCCGGGGCCTGTCAGTTAGTCTTGTGGGCTCTCTTCTGAGTCTCGAGTGTTTTTTGCCCCTGCCGTTGAATTAGCATTTACACTGGCACGTCTCTTTTCCTCCTTCTCTCGTTTCTAGAAACGACCCCGAACGCCGAATCTATAGCGACAGGACGGAACTTCCATAATTCTGTTTGCGACAATCAGGGAGAGCCAGTTTCGTCGACGTATCACGTATCCTACCGTTGTCCACCAACCCTACATAGTGGGATGGTCTTGACCCCGACAAATACTCCCGAGACTCTCTCGGTAGGAACGCTCTTCATCATCGATCAGGTCGATCGGGGGAGAACGGGAGGGAGAAGAGGGTCGCTCCGCGTCAATGTCCACGCGTCGGCAAGACGAGAATTCTCACTGACTGAGCTTGATTGAGTCGGCTCAGTTATCTCGGTCGGGGGTGAGGGGAGGGAGGCGTCTCCTTCCCTGTCTCAAGTTGGAGGAGTCATTTGAACAACGGGGGGAGTCGAATTGCTCGGTTATCAAACGAAATCCGAAACCACCGGAAGACTGCTCCTCTACTCTCTGCCAGACGACGGGATCTACCTCACTTTCTGCCGCCAACTCCACCGCCAGCGCCATCCTCATCGAGTCTCGCTCGGGGCGAGGAGCCCGCCTCAGGGGGACCCGGGAGGGACGCTGTCCGAAGCTCGCACCGAAAAACGGCGCCAAGGGATCCACCAGAAGCCTTGTCACTAGCGCAGCGGAGGACAGCCCGTCTAGTTCCGAGATTTTATAAAATATTTCGGGTAGACTCCGCAGCTGGGACATGGAAACGAAATGCGTACGGCATTAGTGGTGGCAGCGTCGAGTAATCAATGACTCTTATCTGTTACAGAGTTTCAAATAGAAATTCATCTCCATTTGGGAAGTTTTGTCTCCCTCATCTGTCCCTACGAGGTCTTCGCCCGACCCGAATGTTGCTCGACTGCTGCGTGTCTGTTCTTCTTCCATTCGCTTTCCTGCGTCATTTCAGTTGGTTGCCGCGTTCTGTGACAACCTCAGCTCTCGTCGGACGGTGGCAACGGCAAGCCGACTGGCGGACGCGAGGGGCGACGTTGCCCTCTACAAACTCCACAGACTCAGTCAGTCATTCAGACAGACAGTGCGCCTGCAGGCAGCCACTCGGCTGACGTGCCAGCTGATTAAGGATTTTTGTTGCATAGCACGGTCCTCAGTAGGAGTCGGGCGGCCGACCGGCCGGCTAGTCAGTCAGTCAGTCAGTCGGACGGTCGTCAGGCCGAACGGAAAGCGCACCGGGAAGCTCACCGACTGACTGACTGACTCGTTCGTTCGTTCCTTCCTTCGCTCGCTAGGTGTCGGACAAAAACTAGCGGCAGGCAGCGGCGCACATCCTGCCTTGGTTGTCATATATAACAGGTAGTATCTGAGCGAATGACGCCATGAATCAGGACATATTAGTCGAGTTTTTATGCCGAGCCATCTCTCAGTCGCTAGAGCCGTGTCGGGAGACTTTTCTCTCCCTTTTTATTTCTCCACTGTACTCCGAATAACGGCGGGGCGCCCCTCTGTCGCCCGCATGACTTCCAAGCCGATCGTCGGGCGGCCGACCGACGGCTCGGCTGCCTAGTCAGTAGCTTACCAGAGCTCGAACAGGGGCTGAGAGAAACGACCACTCCGTTTCCCTCGGAGAAGTTTCTCCGATTTCCTTCTCGTATTTCCAAGTCGGCTGTATATAGGCCGGGTCGTCTATCCGTCGTGAAGTCGTAGTGACACTCACCTGGAAGGGGAAAGGAATAACTTTCAGCGTCAGAGTCTCTCAAAGGGAATCAGATTGACGAGCGGGATAACGCGAGAGTAGGTAATCAGACCACTCTCCGAAGTTATAAACATTCCACGGGAAAAGTCACCGCCTGAAGGCAACACGATGCACATAATTTGAACAATATTCCTCGTACTGGAGTGTGAGTTCCTCGCCGCCGTGATCATAGCTCAAGCCGCGCCTCGAACTGGAATCGGAATGAGTGTCTTGGAAATCAGCACAAGAGACACGCCGTCGGCTCGGGCGGCACCACATTTTGTACCCTATCTAGCTGCCGGCGAAAAAGCGAAACGGAGGCTTCACCTCACCAGTGATAACCCGCCATCAAGTTCCACTCTCAACGAAGTTCAAAGCGAGAAATATTTATCGGCTGCCATAGTCACCAAGAAGAGGGATCCCACGCGGGCCACGGCTCTGGTCTGATAGCTGTCACTTGTGACTCGGTATTTGGCAGCCTCTCACGTTCGTTCTCGGCGCACTCAGACGCCCTCTGGTACCCCTCCCCCCTCCCCCCTCCGTACTCTTCCTCCCCGTACCGAGCAGTACGGCAGCAAGCAGGTTGTCGTCGATTCTCGACTGCGGGTCGAATCGACGAGGGGAGCTCGCCGTTCTTCTTTTTACCGACCTCTCATCTCGTCGTCGAACGACAGGAGAGCAGCGGAATAAGCAGGTGGCTGAATGAGGGCAGGTAGAGGTGAAGAAAACGACGACAGCGACGACGGAGAGTTCATCCATCGGCCGTGTATGCGGAGGAAGCAGTTACCTAACCTATCAAGCAACTTAATCATCCTATCGAGTTTGCGCGAAGCAGGAACAAGAGCGGGAAGAGGAGCAGTGTCAGCAGTACACGGAGAAAGACGGTATTGGCTGCTTTAACAAGAATTTTTACTTTGTGACAACGGGAGCGGAGCGCAACGAGTGCCTCGGTGTTCCTCGTTCACTTCGCCAAACCGTACAAGTCCGTCGTGGAGTATTACTCGAATACACCGCGGGAAGAGCTGATGGTATCGGACGGCGAAAAGAGGCGTGAGACTACACCGGCCCCGAGGATTCTCAAACGGCGACTCATCGTCCCGTTTTTTCAGTGTTATAATCTGGACTCCATTTCTATGTACTAAAAGATCAGCGAGCGTTCGAATCGCCGAATCACTCCTTACGGTGGGCATTCCCATCCAGCGCGACCGGATCCGGCTCGCGAGGGTCATCGGGAAAAACGTAGTACGCATATTTCATATTTGATCTCGGCTCGACGCGGTCGAACCGCATCAATCAACACCTTATCGTCGGCAGATAATTCAAAGCCCACACACAAGGCGAACCTTTAGATTATCTGCGGGGGCGTACGAAATTTGAACTCACTTCTCAAGAGAGTATTTTAAATGAATAATGCACCTGAGCGCGGCTGAATTACAGAAGAGATCAAGAAGATTTACTACCGGCACCTTCGGTCGCGCGTGGTGCTGGCGCGTACCGACCCGGTATGTTCCCGTGGACGAGGCGGAATTCCCGTATGAGTCGTAGGTGAACAAAGCGAAGCGTCAGGTATCGAGCTATTCCGCGAGCTCTAACGACCCTTTATCCGAAATGGCTCCAGAGCGGTGTCGTGATCCTTCAATCACCCCGAGCATGCGGGAATAATCATCACACTCCGATCATGGAGAAAGATTACATGGCGCGGAGGCGAGCGCCACTGCTCGACAGAGACGAGCGCTCGCTCGATGTTCCTCGTTCGGACGGTCTTCTTCTCAAGAACGTGTTTCACTCCGTTCTGTCAAACTGAACGGAGTTCTGTTCCTACGTGCGTTCCTATTCTCGTGCGCAAGACTATTCTGCAACGCGACGGTGGCCCTGCAAGCTGTTCTATAGCAGCTGCAGCCGCATTGGGACGCGGACCGTCAAAAGACATAAACAACTTTGGAAAAAGAGCGAGACAAGAAAAAGAACAGTTTCGAGACTGCAGGAGGCGGTGCATTCTGCTGCTGCCGCTGCTGTTACATCGGGGCCGACAACGTCGACGCGAGACCTGGGATTCTTCTCGTGTCGTGCGCCCATCAGCGACAGACGGCGACCGGTCCGCCCGTTGCCTGCTTGACTGGCAGGAAGCGAAGAACGAACGAACGAAGGAACGAACGAGCCAACCTACCAACGAGCAGCAGCAGTATATTTTATTATGAAATTAAGAAAAATCGCCCGGCCGCCGATACAGCAGAGGGTCGGCCTCCAGAGACCGATCCGAACCCGGTGCACCGCCGGTCGGTGCCCGAAGCAGCAGCTGCACAGTTGAATGTCCTTTCAACGCCTGCTCAGGATTCGAACTCGGAGCACTCCTGATCTATCCCGAGTCACATCTCTTCCGGTTTCCTCAGGTCGTTTCTCAGCGTCATTCCGTATGTCGCGACCGTGTTCCGCTCTCGGATTGGAGATCGAGAACCAACTCGCCGCCGTCTCGCTCCGAGCAACCAGGAGGGGGGGAATCTCACGCAAAATTCCTTTACCAGTCCGATGATCGCTGTGTTTTTGCCTCATGCCTTTTCCAATATTTGCCATTCCTTGTCGCTGCCGGCGAGCCCGCTACAGCTCGCCCAGCTCTTCCCGACGAGAGATCGAACCGAGCGAGGAACAAGCGACCGAGCGAGCCATGGATCGCGGCGGTATCGATTTATGTAAATTATCGAGTCCGTGCAAGAAAATTCCTTCGGGCTAGCGAGCGTACGAGCCACCTAGTAACCGCAGCGAGAGCTCCGATATCACTTCGGCTTTTTACTCTCGCTACGGCTGTCTTCCCCTGATGCCGTCGTTAAGTGAACACTCCGTGCTCGCGAAGTGACACAGACTGCAAGGGGGAAAGTTCAACTCTCCATGTTCCCTGAATCTCAGGGTCGCCGACTCTCACGAAACCCGTCACGAAGGCTCGTCGAAGCCTCGGCTGGGCTTCCCTCCGACCAAGCAGGAAGATGCGAATAGGGAATGAATACGAGGGGAAAGCTAGCATTCCGGTTCAAGAGGGGACGGTCGCATTTCACTGACGAATCCAGAGAAAACGATCGAAATTGATATTCTCGCCAGGACTCTCGTCGCAGATGGACAAGTCGACCCGCAGAGGAATTTCTCAGCTCTCTCGGAGAGCGGTGGTTCTCCATAAGTCATTGCATATACAGTCGAGCTTCTCGAATCATTTCAAAGGAGGATCTGACCACACACAAGGGAGTACATCGAAGCCTCAAAGACTCGCGGTCCTCAAAGACATGGATTCCTATTATTGACTCGGTCTCACTCACTCTTTCCGTCCTTCCGTCAAACAGTCAGTCAGTTCGAACGAAGAGCTTCAATAGCCCTCGGATCGATAGTTTGCAGATCGCTGGTCGGCCGGGGAAAACATAATTCCGATTCTTTAGCCCGTGGACACGATTCGAGAATACAGCGTACATCCCTCGCCGAGGAGCTCGTCCCCGTTCCCTCATGCCGGATCCCCCATCGGGACCTCGAGCGAGTTCGCGTGAATAGTCGGGGACGACGACAGCATGGCGAACGAATTTCCATGAGCATCTCCAATCGTCAATTCTCCATTGACAGCCCTCAGGCACGGCACTATTGAATTTTTCAAGCCGTTCCAAGCAACAACCTGGGACTATGGAAACGAGATGATGTTCAGCCGTCCGAACTTGCTATGCATGCATGCGATTTTCGTTCCCGTTCTTCTGGTCGGTTTCGCCTGCTCGCTCCACCTCCTCTCGACTCGGTTGGGAATAGCGCGGCTGCAGCAGCAGCTCATGCCCCCCCCCTCCTCAACTCTCCCTCATAGAATTTCTCGACGGCGGAACTCTCCAGGCGATATGCGCTTCGTTCTAACGAAACGGGAAATGGGAACACGCACATTCAGGAGGAAGTCCTATGGAGCCTACGACAAGCAATAGATGAGGCCCCGCCCCCCGTCGCCGACGTCGTCGCCATCTTCACCACGACCATCAGTTCCAGCGAGGACAACAACGATTGCAAGCAGGAGCAACAACGCCGCGCGGTACAGCGAATTCACGCGAGGAAAACCTGACGGAGACAGCCAGAGATAAATGCGTTTATCTGGAGGAGTTTCTTGTGGCCCGCAAACCGCTCTGCGTTCATCCTCTGCCCGCCTCCCCCTTCCCTCCGAAAATTCCTCCGAGGGCCTAGAGCTCGCTCTGCCTTTTTGCTTCTCATATTCGCCCGGCGGGAGTTTCGCTCGCCATTTCTTCCGCCACGTCCCTACAACGAACACGAGACGTCGTGTTGCTGCTGCGCGGTGGGCTACCATGGCATGCTCAGAATACGATCTACAACGTGCAGAGTTTTGTTCCCGGAAATCGTTCGCATGAGGCGAAACTCTCACTCAGACAGACGACAGAAAGAGAGGAGACGACGACGAGGATAGGGGAGATCTGCTTCTTTCGTTTTCTTTCTGGACAAGCGATTCGTCGCATCGAGGTATTATGCTGGTGACACAGTGAAGACTGACAGTCACTGTTTTTCCCACTCACAGAGAACCTTGAGAGATAGATTGAGATGAGAACTCTAGCGGGCCCTGCTTGCATTCTAAAAACGAAACGCTCGCTGCCCTGCAACAATGTAGATTGTTCACTATTCTGTGAATATCGATCCGTCTCGCTGTCGCAGCTATCCATCTGTGCATCGGTCGCTTCCCCATCCGGCGACTGCGGCAGCAGCAGCAGCAGCCTACTCTAAATGCGAGCGCAATGTCTATCTATTCGGCTTAGGATTTTAGCGCGGAATGTCCCGCCACGAGAATATCCACGCCTGAGTCTCTACGGAACGGTCGGCCTCGTTCGTTCACCCGGCTCTCGGTCCGTCGGAGACCCTACGGGAGCGACGAGGGGATGAGCCGACACGAGGGACGAGGGAGGGGGGACCTACGCGATGGGGTTCGCCGGGAAAAGGCTCCGTGTGACCATCGGCTCTCGCAGCGTGCATACTTTCGATTTTCCTATTCTTTGTTCCTATCGAGATCCGCTCCCGTATCTGGAAACGTATACCCTACGAGCCCGAGTAAACGTCGGTGGTGACGTTGTTGACGTCGTCGTCGTTGTATGCTGCGTCTTTTTCCCTGGGCCTTCCCGGGACCGACGAGATACCTCGCTCGTGGATAAACAATGTTATCCATCCTTCTATAGATATATGAGAGTGCGTCCCGTGCGCCCTCCGTTGCGGCTGCCGCGTCCTCGCAGGACGCATCGTTCGCTGAAGCCTTGTCGCACGGAATCCGGACAACAGCAACAACGAAAACGATGATGAGGCTCGTCTGCATGCGAGTATCGAGGACGGAGTTGTCGTCGCACAAAACTGATTGATTCGACTCCGGAGCTCAATTTTCGGTCGGGGGGGACCTCGCACGTGATGACAGACTCTCGGCCGACGGTGGCCGGTCGCGAGCTCGTGCGAATAAATAGAGTCTGAATTGTTTCTTCCGGCTGCGCTCGTTATCGGCGAATTGTCCGGAGTCGCCCCGTCTAAATCCCGTCCGGGGAATAAGAGGATGCGCGAGGATGTTGTCAAGCCCGAGGAAAGTCTAACATGTAACACAATGTCGTTTGTCTCCCGATCGCTTTTTAGCCTCTCGAATTCGGTTGTATCCGACTCGGAAGCGTCGAGCTTTCTAGTCGCAGGAGGCTCCCTACCAGCGTCGTCGCTGGGAAACGATAGTCGCCAGAGAGCTCGTCGTCGCTTTCGTCGTATCGGTGGTGGTGGTGATGCAGCGGCGGCAGCAGCAGCAGTAGTAGTAGGCTCTTTGCTGGCCGCTTTCGTAGTTAATTGAGCAAAGAACAAGTCATTCCCTTTGAAAAACCATTGATCACGCCTGGATATACACCGAGTCCGACAGCTCTTACGGACGACAGTGAAGCCTACAAACGGCCGAACAATCGGCGCGCAGAGTTAACTGTTCGGCTCACATGAAAGTCGCTCTGTTTTTTAGGTAGGGAGGTGAACGAACCGAGACGAAAAATCATCAGATAAACATCCTGTCAACTAGCAAGCCGATATGAATTCACAACGAGCAGCCATCACCGCAATGAGCCGAATCACGCCGATTTCCTCGAGGTCGAGGCCGACGGGCGTCGAAGCCAGATATATTCCGGCTCCGACTCGAGCCCTTTCGGTAATTTCCAGGGAGCGAAGATCCGAAAGAGCTCGGGATGTCTCTAGGTACTCGAGTCGGCCCCTCCGAATGTCTCGCTGTCACAGATTAGGCGATCGAACAAACGGACGATGGTTCGGTACTATCCCGTGAATGGTTCTATGTTGAAGGAAGATTTTGTGTTCCATGACTGATGACGCGCCGAATAAGAGAGTTCTCTTAACACGGAACTAGTGATTCGTATCCCTCGCGAGCCTGTCGCTAAAAAACATCTCAGCTCTCGAGCGATCGGACGGGCGACGGACCGACCGACCGATGGGTCGGCCGCTCGGTCCTCGCCGCATCGAACGGCACCAACAAAAATATACCACTCTCGATTGCTCTCACCGTAGCCAGTCCGCCGTCGTTGTTGCGCTCGCTCTGGTGGCAACACTACTAGCGCCAGGATATTCCATCACGAGCGCTGGCGGCGGAATCCGAACCTTCAAAGATTCTAGATGAGATTTCTCCTCGAAACAACGCTCGTTGTCTATTGCCGCGCGAATCGGCCAGCCACTTCTACTCGTTGATTTGCTCCCCTTTTTTCCTTGTCCTCCGGCTCAGGCACCGACTCAGACCACGGCCGATCGGTGGCCGGCCAGGCTGGCAGGCATATCGACAAAAATACAGAGCGACGGCGAACCAAGTCAGCCAGGAAGCGAGAAGCAGAGCGGACAGCACAGTGAGCTCTACATGTATGCCGAGTCGACATCGTTCAAGATCGTTCTCTGCGTTTTGGGCCAAATTGCCAACCGAACAGTTGTTCAGACGTCGGGGAAGCTTCGACCGGCAGTCGAGGAACGGACTGACAGATGGGCGAGATACGTTGTTGAAAGCATCCGGACCGTCGTCGGGTGGGGGGGGCGCAAGGACTGCACGCCGATCGGACAACGAGAAAAACGAATACGCTAAACTACATACGGTACATGGCCAATATTGTCTACAGATAGAGCGATATGGCAAAGGCCAAACGCGCGCATACTCAGATTCCGTATGCGGGTGTGCATCAACTCCGAAATCGCGGAGGCGATAGGCGGACACGACCTCGAACGACAACCCTGTCTGCAAGTCCCCCTGGAGCGACGCCCAGACTCCAGCCGGGGGCGTTCTGGAATCGAAGCCTCGAGGAGAGAGACAGCCAAGAAGAGATACCGATCAGAGATCAGTCCATCTCTTGAATATTCGGCTCGTTTGGCTTCCGCTGACTTAGTTAGCTACCAGCCACTCGGGCAGTCGAGCTGGTTGGCTGCAAGTCTGCGCAAAGGCTCAGCCATTCAACGAGGTTACAGAATCAAGCGGTGGGCGTCTGGACGTCGCCGAGCGAATGGCTGCCACAGATCTCGGATAGATTCCGCCGCCGTCGACGTCATCGTTCGGCTCCCAATTTACGCTAGGACATTTCAAGTCCGAGGCTATCGTCTCACTTTGCTGTATATCTCCCTCCATCTCGTTTACTTGCGCGAAAAGCTGCTCGGGTCGCATCTCGTTATTTTCTACGGCCCGCAGCGTTCCACAAAATATGTACTATACGGACTAGATGGTACACGAGACGACGATTTCGCTGTGAGTCTGGGCATGAGGGGGGAGGGAGGGCGGGGGATTGGGGAACGCGTGCTCGCCACGGTGTGTCCGAGTTTCGCATCGTGGTCGTGTCGACCGGTGGGCTTGGCCAGGTACCGCCGTGTCTCTCAGGCCGAAGACGCCGTTGGCGAGACTCTCGACGAACAATTTGGGTTTCCACGACGAATAGAGAGAGAGCATTGCGGCAGAGGCAAACAATGCGGATATGCATACGAGAATCATTTTTCTTCGTCGTCTTCTCCTCAATCAATCAGAATAGCTCTCATCCACACCTTTCCGCTTGAAAAATGCAGCCGCTGCCGCCGCTGCCGCCGAGAGAGCGACCGGGAATGGGCGAACGAGCGCTCGCCGGTGTACGGGTGGTTTTGATCCGAACTTGCTGCTAACACTAATGAGTTTCTGTGCAGCATCGTTCAGAAGTTTGGCTCGAGCCCTCAGTGTTGCTGCTGGTCGACGTTTCCGTCTCGTAATAGAATACGTTTGGTTAATGATTACTATTATCGTTGTTGATGGTGTTGACGTCGTCGTCACCGGTGGCGGTAATGCTCTTGCTGCTGCCGGTGCGGCTCCTAGTGCTCCTGCCGCCGCTAGTAAATTATCCCGCTAAGTAAGAGGGGACGAAAAACTATCAGCCTGCTCCACACGGGGTCTCTTCGAAACGGATGAAGTTCAGAGGGACGAAGGGGATCAACGACGTCGGTGACGAGAGGTGTTGACAGGGCAACCGAAAAATAATTGAGCCCGCCTCACCCCTGGTCCAGCAGCTGTCTGCCGTATTTGTCGCTGCCGCCGACTGAAGCTCCTGCCGCCACTGCTATCAGGGCATGAGCTGCTTCGCTGCTCAGCTGTAGGCCGATTAGGTCAGAGGAGGAACGAGCCGGGCGCTCAACAGGCAGCTTTCGGTGATGGAAGGAAAAGCATGGGGAGCGGACCGATCACCCGATGGGAAATCCGTTAGTCGAACTATTTCCATCCTGCCCGCGAGGCGATCGATGATGGAATAATCATAATAATTGATGCTCATTCGGATGATGGATAATAATTATTAATATGATAAATGACAGCACAATGGATCATGATCACAATAACGAAAAAGTCTTTCGTCCGTCTGAGTGACCGACCCCTGGTAGGTGGTGCGCTGTGCTTTACCCGTGCGCTCTCATCTATCAATCCATCCGGACAGCCGCTCTTCTTTCTCGTGTCAGACTCGTTCCTCTCTGTTGTTCAGTACAACAATGGAATGAAAATTATTAAAGATGATGATGATGACCATCACGAGTCTGATGAAGGCTGATGGCTGATGGCGGGGGCTTCGAAGTGAAAAACTCGTTGTCTGGACTCCGCCTCTGGTAATGAGAGTGATATGGCTGACGGGCCAATCCTCAGCGTTGCCGTTAAGTCGTCGCTCATGGTGTCGCATTGTCATCTGTGTCTATGTCGCTGCATGCACTAGGTACCTAGGTATCATGTGGTTCGTCGGTCGGTCGGTCGTTCGGTCCAGCCAGCCAGCTAGTTCGTTCGCTTGCTCGTTGCTCTGTCGAATGACGAAGTTATTCATCATCGCCGCCGTACTTGTCGCCGTCGTTGTTGCCGCCTGCATGGGAACGAGCAGAAAGCTCATTGGCACGTAGCCTACGAGTGTCGTCGAGCAGAGGAGCAGGACAGCTATCAACATTCAGCGAGAACGCTTTAAAAAGCTGGCTAATTTAGAAAAAAAAAATAGCTCATAGTTTCTGGCCGGTGACCGAAACAGTGCCTCGTTCAGCGACTAGAGCTGCTCCTCGTCTCTGAGGGAAAACCAGACGCCTCCTGTTTACCTCTTGCTGGACAAGGCTCCTGCAGTCGGAGGCTTCTTTGTTACCGAATTCAGTGACGAGGGCCCAATGTACGACGTTCCAAACTCCCGAAGAACGACAGCAGGCGTTCGCGGCAGGAAAAATCTCCCAGCAGAAACATCCCTGAATCAGGCGGTTAGGAACCGATGCTCAACAGTAGCACGTGTCGGTGATGGCCACAACAGAAAGAGCAGCAGGGTTCCTCGAAACGCTTCAATGTAAGCGATGCCGACGACGTCTAGGTGCTCGCTAGTCCGTTTGTATCTCTCCCTTCGTCGCTTTTTTTTCATTTCCCGGATTACTCAGAAGAAAAGAAGATTCCTCAAATGTTATTTCAGCTTTCATCAAGCGAGCGTGGCAATTTGCAGAGATCTATCACGGCGATTATCGCGGAAATTTTCTACTTGCTTTTTTTTCTGGTTTTCAGTCTCTGATTTTGAATGCGAGCGTTTTCGCCAAAATGATGACTGAATGCACGGTAGAACGAATGAATGACTGACTGACTGACTGGCCGACTGGGTTGAGTGACCGTACGACAAATCTGCTTTGGCGTCTACCCATTACCCGCAGCAGCGACCGTCGACGACGTTCGCGCTCTCCCAGCTGGGAGAACGAATGTTTCCCTGAACGCTCCAAGTCGAATAGTTGGCGGCCATCGAGGCTTGAATTAATAGTTTGCGTGGAAGGTGAGAGATTCCGTCTCGCACTCCACACCGTTCTGGTCAGGCTGACACGCAGCTAAACGGACCGCCAGGTACGCCGCCGCGCCGCAAGCCGACGAGCAGCAGGTAGGCAGACACACAGACGGATAGACAGACGCTTGCTTGATCGGTCCGTCGGTCGTTTGTCCTTCTGTCCGTCTATCTGTCCCGCGGCGGCGTTTCTGTCTGACTGAGGTCCCTGGATGTATCTCGAACGGTTTCTGGTTGACTGCTCAGTGGCTGGCTAGCGATTAGACAGCGAGCTTCTCTCGTTTGGGTCCCGCGGCCGCTAATACCCGCGTTGACAGCCCTACATAGCAGAGCTGGGAAGACCAGCGGCCCACGAAGTCATTGAGCGGCAGATTTTCGAATCTACCTGAGCTTCGAGCAGACGACCAGCATGCGGGGGCGGGTCGTAATCTTCTTCCGTCGTCTGTTTTCGGACCTCATCTTCCTCCACAAGTCTCCTCAGAGCGTCCGCATCCGGGAGAATGAGAGAGGATTCTCCTAGGGCGAGAAGTCCGATAGTCTCACCGATTGAATGAAGAGATAATTGGCCGACTGACCGACCGACTGACCAACCGACTGACGCATTCTTCATTGAATGACCGCCGGGGGTACGGACGGAAAGCAGGACGATCAGGATACAGCACGACGTGAGTGCTTACTCGAACGAGAATCGATGAGAAATATCGACCGACCACATGTATTTCAATCAGCAGAGGCGGAGCTCATCAGGCGATAAGTCTGCGACGATTAAACGATGCCGATTCCGCTGGTTCATGAGGAGACTCGCTCGGGGCAGATGTCGGACGAGAGCACGACAGCAACATCGAGCGATCAAAACTTTCGCCACGATTATTCCGTGTGCAACATGCAATCCAGATACTCGGTACGTCGATGACAACAGACACAGCGATATTCATCCGAATCGGCGCCGAATTAGAACCGTGGTCCGAGCCATTGCGGCTTCGAAAGATTTTGTATCAAATCGTTTCCGAAGGATCCTGGCCGCGTACCCACCCCATACCGCTGGAAAAGGCGGAGGACTCGCATATTAGAGCGACCCGCGAGCTCCATGCATGCAGTCCGTCCCGTCGGTCGGTAGAGGAGCAGTCAGTCAGTCAGTCAGTCTGTCGTTTCGCCAACCAATGATAGATAGAATGAAAGAAAGACGCCGTTGTTGATACAATTTGAAGCGCAAACCCGTAATTTTCCGAGGCTGACTGAACACAGAGCAACGACGAAGACCAAACGTTTGATCGTTGGTCGGTCGGTCGGTCCGTCGGTTGTCTTTCTTCTCAGAAGATTTTATCCGTGCGCGCACTCACACACGGGGACCGTCCACCAGAACAACAGAGTAACAGAAGACCGAGAATCACACGAGTGCGGTGAATACGTCTTCTTCCGCTAGTTTTTGAACGATCAAGCAATTTCTCAGCTATAACATAGACAAGGGATCGGATACGTCGTCGTGGCCGCCGCAAACGCCACCACCGTCGTCGTCGTAGAGGATGATATTTGCATGCGTCCGGAGATATGAGTGGATATTTTTCGGGTGGCTAGATGGATGCTCGGCCGGACGTCAGGACAGTCCGACGATTCATGAGTCTGTGTTGTTGTCGGCGGCGGCGGCGACCGAGCTGAAGAAACCCGAGAAAGAACAGCAGTTGTTGCCGCCGCACGGACTTCGGCATCAACAGCGTCGTGCTAAGCTAATAAGCGCAGACGTGAACAGTAGAAGAAGGTGCTCAGAAGGTCCTCCTTCCTCGGTCCGAGAGGCGAATATTATTGTCGTCCGAAGTGCACTGCAGAATATAACGTAAGAAGAAAAAAGAGAAACGCTCTTTCTTCATCTGCTCGTAGTCTTCTCCGTCACCACCGTCGACGCTTCGGTCTTCGTTCTCAGCTTTACTTCACTGACTGAGTGTCGTTCTACCTTCAGTAATTCCCCTTGCCGGCCATCCAGTTCGACTGTCGTTCGGGAGACACTAAGTCAGTCAGCCGACCACTCAGTCAGTCAGTCAGTCACTGAGTCGTTAGAAGGCGTTGGCCATCACACAATCGATCGTTCACCGAGTGGGTCCCCTTCTCTGCCGCCAATGGACAAGCTTTCAGGAATCCGAGACGTCGAGGAAAAGCTTCGATCGCAACTCTTTTCGCTTAAAATGTTCCTGCCGCTCTGGCCCGAGTCGGAGATCGAGAAGGAAATCAACATGATTCCATCAATGCTGCTCGCTACAATATTCGTGGAATCGCTTTCGTCGAGCTTTTCAAGATCTCAAACACGCAGCCCACAGATACAGCACCGGGGACACGGAGACCGCTTTTTCTGAAATTTCTACGACGCTTCATAAATATTCTCTGAACAAGTTTTCGGATCGTTCCACAATTTCTTCTCACTGGTTCTTCAACGTTTTCTTGCATACGAAATACGAACTAACAGAAAACGACCTGCTTGACTGACTGTTTGACAGACTGGCTGGCTAGTTCACTCGCTGGTTCCGTGCTGGCTTGCGCGCCCGCTCGCTCGCTCGCCCCGCCGTCGGCTGCCAGTTGGCTCGATTGGTCGCTCAGAAGTTGAATACTCGTCTGTCCCGATACCAGACGTCGCTATTGGAAAAGGAGACGATGCTAATAAAAATAAACAATGAAGATACCGAAATTATTAATTACGATATTGCCGAACAGAGCATGACGTCGACAGTCCGAAGTAGTTTTGGTTATTGCAACCTTACTCGAACGTCTGTGGGTCTGTGCACGTTTGTTTGTTTATTCGTTTGTTTATTTTACTCCGTACCGAATCGGCCACGGTCTTAGCTCCACGTTGGTTGTTGAGCAGCGTGGCGAAGATTCTCGTTCGAAGGTGAATTTATCACTAGATTCCTCTCAGAATAGGAGATTCCCTCAACTACCATTGTTCATTCGCGTCGATCGAGTATTTGACAATCCATTATGAGTTATTGAGACTCGAGAAAGAATTCACACCCGTGATCGAATTCATGAGATGGCATCAAAAATCCAATGACATGATTTCCTCTCCCTCGTCGTTGTTTCCGGAACTCACTAGCAGAGAGATTTTGTGAGAATCGACTTCGTGGTGACCGAATGGCGTGATCGGACCACCGTCATCACCATTTTCTCCGAGCACCGTGAAGATTTCAACGTTAAGAAGTTCGCTGAACGTTGTACTACTACCAGCTTGCCTGGCGGAATTTTCAAGCTTTCACGGAGTCTTTTGCCGACTGTCCGAGAATTTCCCAAACTTTCAGTGATTGCGATGACCGCGTTCCAGACCCTCGAATGCAATGCCCGAAGCCCATGATTTCCATGAAAGCGGGAAGATGTGAGCGGCGAGAAATAGTCACGATCTAAGTTTGAGATCGGGGCTTGTAACTCCATCCTCGCTGAATATTCGTTCCAACAATTGTTCTCGTTGTTCCTCGATGTACGTGTGCTACCGTCTGTACTCAGAGTGGTTTCAGCTGTCGCTGTAGTGGTGGTGTTAGTTCTCGTTGTCGTGGTAGTGGTATGATAGGCTCTGGTGGCTTGCGGCGCCATGTTTTCATCTTCATTTCTGATGGATCTCCACTACAGATGCCTCCGATGGCCTTGCACAGCCGTCGCTCGCAACGGCTTTTCACGGAATCACGGCCGGCGGGCACGGTCAACTTGCTCGTTGGTGAATTCGCACCATCATCGCCGATCAACTGACGAGTAAGTGAGAGCTGTTCTCCGAGCTGCTGTCCGGGACACCGGTTAAGCGTTCGCTGAAGTCGTTCTCGGCTAGTAATTGTTCAATACTAGCTTCGGCGAACTACATAGACACTTCTTCTATATTCCCTCGCCCGTTCCCAAGGATCTTTCTGTCAACGCCGCAGTCGGTCGCTTCGCTCCGTGGCTTGTACAGGTAGTGTTTGTATCATGCCGTGCTGCTCCACTGCCAGCTTCACGACTACTATTACTGGTTAGAAACTTATAATGTGAGCGGTGCCAAAAAATCGCAACGACAACACTCACTGCGAGCCACACACGCTTCCGCGAGCAAACGCGCGCGCGCGCGCTCGTTCCTCGCTCGGCCCTGCGACGAACAAGGATCCAGACGGCCCTGCACTTCGTTGGCATCTCTCGCCAGTCTAGCCGCGAGACTGTCTGTCTGTCGATCCGGCCGTCCGTCTACTGTTTTCTGAGGCCGCTGTCAGAAATTTATGCCATACGTCTGACAACTTTCCACGTTAGGAAGTCGCTGCCACGTGCGCAGCGCTTAGTTATAATAATAGAATGACAATTACGTTCAGAAAACAGCAGCTCTCGGAAACGTATCGCGAAATTCTGTTCAGCGAGCGACAACATGTGAAAAGGATAAGAAGCTTTGCTCTGCGTTTCGATACCGCCGATATATCAAAGCATGTGGCCACAATGGTCTACGGATCGCTCTGGATGGATGAGTGAGCAGATTGCCAATTCTTGAATAGCTAATACACAGATAGCGAGAGCCTACAGGGCTAGAGCACACCAGAATCCGCCTGGATTAGGGGACCTGGAATACGGCGCTGCGAATCTATTCACAGCACGATCGTCGACACTCGGCATCGACCGGTGGTGGTGGAATTGATGAATTCGGCCTTTGCCAACAGAAAGTCATTTCTCTACCGATTGAGGTTGACCACAGCGGCTAAGAATGGTTTCTCCCGGAGAGGATTGCCGGCCAGCCGGCCGGCCGGCCGGCCGCTGCTGGTCAAGTACCGCGCTCTCATTGTGGGCTTGCATTCTTCATTTCGTCGAGTGTTCTGAGCCGAGAAATCGTTTAGTCTTGCTGTTGCACTCGTCTCGTTTCGGGCCGGATCTGCTCAGCTCATAGCTTTCAGACTACTCAGCTGTAGCTATTCAATCTGACTTCTCGATCAGCTACTTCTGCTGCCGCCGCCGCCGCAGCAGCTAAGAACTATATACGCTTCGCCTCGATTCGCACATATCGTGAATATATACCGATACCGGATTCAGCGACGGACTCGGGAGACCAGCGACTCGGGATATTTCGAGAAGCAACGCATTCGTCTATCGGACATTTCAGGTTTGGTCTTCGTTCGGCGATTCTCCTTGAGGAATTGGAAAATTACTCGGGTGAACCAACAGAAGCAAGTGGATAATAAATCCATTAAGCCGCAGTTGCGAGGGCACAATACCCGACTACCGAGCAGTCTTTGTTCATGACTGACAAATTGTAGCGAAATTATCGCAAGTCGTGTCATTGTTGCGTTCGTCGGTTCGCTTACATCAAAAGGCGCAACCCACGGACAATCAAAATGGACAAATCATTGTTTTCCTCCATCAAGCAGGATAATGATCGGCTGTATTGCATAAATTAAGGTATTCATCCTCCCATCGCTGTCCGTTCTCCCACGTGTCTACCGAGAGCATTAATTGAACTTACCTAATAAGAATGAAAAAAAAAGTAGTTTCTCCTTTAATAGATGACCCTCATTATTGTGTAATTGGAGTCAACAGACGAGCACACGATGGTGGCAGTGCCGGCGACGGCGTTCGCCGCGACCGGTTCGAGGTGATTGCCGTACGGCAGAAAGCGTCGAATGACTTCTAGTCTGACGGAAGGCACTCCCTCGCTTTTCCTCCATTCTTGACTCGATCAAATCAACGTCTGGTCGGTCCCATGGCTGTCAAAGTTGAGCATTCTTCTCTCGACCCTTCCATCAGAGCCCTTTCGCAGGCTAATGAACATCAGGCTCATTCTGCCGAACGATTCCGTACGCACGGGAACACTCAGCTGCGCGAGGCTACGCGGACCAACGGCTACCAAGGCGGAGAACACCAATCACGGCGGAGCCCATCCAGTAGATATAAGGAGAAGAAGAGGATCTCCATCGCTCAGCGCGATGTTCAAAATTGAATTACGCCTTCGATCGGTTTGGATACGAGAGCCCACTTTGATATTCGTCTTCTATCGACATGGCTCATCAGCATGTTCCGATTGAGATATTTCCTCTCTCCTGCCGAGTTTCGTGATTTTTTCCAGCGGCACGATCAGCCCCGATGACCAACGATTTTTAGGACGAGAATGGGCGAAAGCATTCCCTATCGACGCGTTCGTTGGCGAGCTCCGGTACGGAGCCACTCGATTCTAACCAAAGTTTCGGGTGGCGTTGAATCATCCCGCTCCTCTCCCTCACGGCTATCCGATGGCGGATCGACACCCACGATCGCAGTTTGTTAATTAAAATAATGACTCTCGTGAAGTGTCTCCATAAAAGCGAATCGTTTTCCCGCCTGTATTTTTCATCCTGATAATATTCCCCGACCCATTCGTAATTCTTTATTGTTCTTCTGGTCAGCATAAATGAGCAAATCCCAGAATCCGCGAAGTTGCGCCACAGAAAATCCACTCGCGTTTTCCGAGAACACTCGGTGTGGAACTTTCGAATCCGAACTTTCCAACCATGACCGCCACGATAATGAGTGCGAGTTCATTCCCGAGGGAAAGATGATATCCCACGGAATCTC
Source organism: Galendromus occidentalis (assembly GCF_000255335.2). Taxonomy (NCBI): domain Eukaryota; kingdom Metazoa; phylum Arthropoda; class Arachnida; order Mesostigmata; family Phytoseiidae; genus Galendromus; species Galendromus occidentalis. Next base: position 275,654 of record NW_003804862.1, on the reverse strand, counting down.
CGATCATAAATCTCGCGGGGGAATCCGCGGAGCAGATAAATAATATCTGCCTCTATCTCTCCAATAACATCTCCTTCCGAAAAAATATTTAAATATTCTGATCATTGGCGGATTTCCTATTTTCTTTTTCTATGCTTAGTACCCCCATGTCTTTCCGATGTCCATATAACAATGGGACATGCATTCCCAAGAGTCCCCTATGGTGGGGACGACGTCACGAGGAATGACTGCAAATATCGCCGGATTCTCCGAAAATATTAACCGGGTACATAATTGCCGAAGCGGCGTATGAGACATGGCCATTTACCCAACTCGGATTCGCGAAAAAAAAATGCGAATGTGGGGTTGGCAACAGGATAATGACGCTGCCGACTGCCGACACTAGGAACGACCGAGAACGAAATCGTCGTCGTTTGAGTCTGAGCGCGCGGTGTTCTTCACGATGACTTCCACTAAAATTCCGGGAGTCGTGTCTATTCGGTTCTCGCTCGCTTCCTCTTCTGGTCGAGGCTATGCGGAGCTCGTTGCTCGAGGGAACGATTCAAGAACTCGTTCCATGGCGTGATGATTGACTCTCATTTAGTTAGATTCTCGAAAATTCCAGAGAGCGACCGACGTTTGTGGCAGCACCCTGCAGCCCGACCTTTGCCTTCGCGTCGCTCGACAGCGTTCACCTGTTGTCAGCAGAACTTGTACCGAAGGAAGACAGAGGAAAAAAACACCTACAAACAGAGCAAGGGAAGAAAGAAAGATAGATAGACAGATGAAGGAACAGACAAACGGCAGCCGACGCAGAATGGGAGCAATTGTTTCCTTTTGACCAATTTTTCTCCAGCTTCTTGACAAACTGCAATTAGGCAGCGGTAGAAGAAGCGACGACGGAGCTGGAAGTGAGCCGAGTGGTGCTTCGTTGGCTCTGCCCGATCTCTACTGAGTGAGTGAGTGAGTGAGTGAGTGAGTGAGCATTCCTCCTTCAAACAAGAGAAAAACAAAGAAAAAAAATAACTCTTCAATCAACGGAGACCACTGAGACATCCAGGGTCGTCGTTTCAGACGCAGCGTTCTCACCTGACTGACTGAGTGAGACGGGAACTCGATGAGAGAATTCATGCCTCCAACGAGCACAAACGGAGACGACAATGGAGTAGAACGAGGTAATTAGCCAATCATTCAGATCGTCGTCATCATTCACAGCCGTCGATGACTACGCTTCGCACCTCGTTACGCTTGCCGATGTGTTAGTTCTCGCTCGACGCTGCCGTTGTCGTTATCGTTAGGGCATTCACAGTGAAAACGAACGAAGGAAAACCCAGTCAAAAAACTTTTTGTGCTGTGACGTTCACTGTGACGACCAACGAACTGTTTACGACTCTAGCATGAAGATTCATGAACGAGTTTGCGCCGGATCCCTGCCATGCTTCATTCACTCCTCCATTTTTTCTTCACAGCTCCCAAGGTTTTTGACTCGGTCCCGGTGTTCCGATGGGAGAATGGACCTTCCGTGAGGCTTCTAGACCGCGCTGTCGTCGTAGCGTCTCACCCGTTGCCGTCGATGGCGGCGATCGATGGAAACTAACTGCGAGCAAGTACCTGCCCCCAAAAATCTCGTCGAGTATTAGCATGGCGGAATAGGAAAAAAAAACTCGTATGAAATCCTGACGGTGCCTCGCTGAGATTGCGCGTTTTCGGGAATGGGGTGACACTTGGCAAGCGGGCCAGCGTTCGTTTCCCGCGTCACTGCGGAATGCCATCTGCCGAGCGCCCATTGAACCAGACTGCGCGATCGACTGACCGGCGAGCGGGCAAGCGAAGCCAAGGAGGGAGCGTCAAACTCCTATCGCGGGTTTTTCAAGCTTGTCATTCGAATGAAAGACGAGGATTCTCTGTGCTCGTTACTAATGAGCTCCCCCCGAGCGACTCAATCGGTCGCGCCGCTCCGTCATGATCGATGTCGCTGAGGATTTCGGAACAGCTGACTGCGTCGAAACGCGAGCATGTACTAACATGCAGGCGATATCTCGTCGGGACCGTCCGATAGAAAATCAATGTTCCGTCGTCGTGATCGTCGCCTACAATAAAAAGTCTATCTCCGATACGAGCAGCACACAGGTACACAACATTACCTGGAACAATATGGAGGAGGATCCAAACAATAAACTACTATATCGCGTAGCAATGCGCGCACAATTAAGAGCCGGGTAATTAAAGCGGCCGAACGAGTCGGAGCGACTTTACTTCAGCTCGGAAGAATGAGAGTCGATCAACCTACTCTGCCGCGAGCCATGAGCTCGTATCAAGACTCCAGTAATGAGTGATCGACACACAAGTCGGAAGCTTATTCTGAAGATGTTTTCCCCGTTCTCGCCGTCATCGGGCGCTCACCCTCTTCGGTGCTTGTCGCAGCCATTGTCGTCGTCGTCGTCGCCGCTACCACCGTCACCAACGCCGCCGACGTTTGGGAGTTCATACGACAGACGCGCACCGAGCTAGGCTTCCATCGTGCGTGAAGCGTAGACGTAGCCGATAATGACACAGCTATATAATTACTCGATTCGTATGTAAATATAGAAGACGGCCACCGATGGCTTCGTTGCGACAATGCTCTGCCGATAAACGGCGCAAGCGTAGACGGATAGGCGGCTTTGCAGACAAGCGGGCGGGCGGCCGGCCTGCCGGACAAACTTCCGACCGGACAAACGGATGTACTGATGGATGGACGGACAGAAAACAGATGGATGGATAGATAGATAGACAAATAGATGACCGTCATGGACACCGTCGTCGTAGCAGAAGTAGGAGCCACAGAAATCGTAGTCCTGCCGTAGAACACCCGCCACCCGCACCTATTCCATGGGTAACGTCTGACAGACAGCAGAGGCAAGCACACAGAGTGCCCGCATGCCGACCTCCTAATGACCATCCCGCCGACGCTAAAAAAACACACTTTCTTATACACGCAGGCACAGCGATCTCACCAGATCTGCAGGCAGAGCGACGAATAGACAGACAGACAGACGGACAGACAGACCGACCGACCAACCGATGAGATACTCAGGCAGTAACTACATTGTGAATGATCAATCGAAGCGAGCCCTCGATCCGCGATGCTATACCTCGGTACGCTGAGTTCACATTATCTGATCGAAGCAACGTAACTTTCACTTTCTCCGGGAGTCGGGTTCTCCCTCTTTTTCGACGGAGCCCACTCGATCATTGAGTGGTGATACGACCCGCCGCTTGGAGCCGGATTGAAGAAGCTAACCGAGCAAGAAATTGGCATCACAATTTGTCAGCTTGACAGCTCGAATTGTCGAGAAGAAAGTTTTTTCTTCCAAGAAGAAGAAAACAAGTCGTGCTATCGATCAGACCCCTTCTCGGCTCCGCGGTCACCGTTCCAGAAAGACACAACACTCGCGATTCACTCAGGAAAACGGAAGTTTCGCTTCCATAGTTCTTTTTTTCTGCGCCACTTCAGCCTGCTATTCAACAAACAATAATAACTAGTCCTTGCTCGCCAGGCCGAGAACTATTTCGCAGCTTCGCTGTCGGAGCTGCGGCTGTTCTGTTGCGTGTTGGCGCTTTCTGACGTGTCCGACGTTTCTGCTCTGGCGTCTAAATCTCGTCCACTCCAATTACCTACCACGCTTGCAGCGAGTTGCTCTCTGGATTGATTCCAGTTGCGTCGACCATACATTGTATCCACCAAACCCAAACAACAAGCGATTGTCCAGCAGCCGGCAGACTAGCACCGGGAGGCGGCAAGTGGCGAGCGGACAAGCGGCAACGCTTTCCAGATGCATTTCCAGAAGTGGACAGCCGCGCGATGACGTCACGAATAGCGCGCCAAAGCTCCAGGGCTGTCCCGGGAGAGGATTCTCCCACTGCTTCCCTTTCACTCGACAGTCCGATTCATGTCCAGGAATAATGAATAGATAGATGGCTCGGATGGATCGACCGATGGATGAACGCTGACCCGGTGAGAATTTCGTCTTCCCGATGCCCCTTCGACTCGACGGCGTGTTCATCAATTTTTTTCTAGCGAAGTTCTAGCCGGCCGAAAGGGAAGCCGCGGGCGTCAAGCTGTTTGGCTGAGTGTCGCCGTCTTCTACACCTTCCGCTCGTTCTCTTAGAGCAGCGTTCGGTGACTTTTTCTGTAGGTTTCCTGTTCTGGCTGTCTGGACCAGGAACTGATCGAAGGACAAGGCGGTGGACGTATCGCCGGGAAACCGGAAACACTGACTGAGTAACGGATTCCCAATCGGTGTCTTTGAGCCCATCGCGGCAGACGGATGAGCCGTGGGGCTCAAATATCCTGACTCCTGTGGACTACGGAGAATGATTGGGTTCTCCCGTTGGGAAAATACGGCGCCCTCGATCCGGCGAGGCAACTCATTCAGTCCACTCGGCCGTGGAGCCGGGATCCGTGGCTGTCTCGAGTCCGCAGTTAAAACCGCCGGGAGACCTTGAAGCGCTGATGCACTTTTCTCCGGATCTCGTATTTCCTCCAGGAAACGTAAGTTTGTAATGACTCCTTTTCGGATAAAACGCGGACCCGAGTTTCCGTCGGCAAACCTTAATTCAGAGGCCAAATGCCTCAGACGCTTAAAGTGTCATTGACTGAGAAACGCCGCCGAGTCCGCCACTCTTCCAGCTCCGATGATCCACGGCAGCTCGGTCGGTCGGTCGGCGGCTGGCTGGCCGGGTCGCTCGGATGGACAAACGGACGAGCGAAGGAATGGATGAACGGACGGATGGATGAAGAGATGGATAGATGGACGACCGTTAAAGTTGACCGTAATGATTCGCGCTTTCACCTTTACACCACTACCATCATCATCAGAAGCAGTTGCCGCGGCTCCGCGACCGAGGTCGCAGACCAGCCGCGACTTCGGCGATCCTTCCGAGGGCCCACGACCGTGGACCACGCGCATTCGAGCTCTTCCGAACGACGGGCTCAATAGTTTCGGTAGTCCGGTCGTGATGAGGAATCCTCGTACGATTTAACGAAAACAGAAGCATGACGATCGAGAGAGCTCGTACAGACTCGGGCATGAGGGCGCATTTCAACGCCTCAGCTCGCGCACACGACGACGGTCATCTGCCGAAGAGGAGCTGCGAAGCAGCAGCGCCAGAGACCCATAAATGTGAGTGAGTAGATGACTATAAATAACAAGTGGCCATTTTGGCACTTTCCTCTAAACAGACAAAGCAACAGAGGGAGAGAAAGATGGAGAGGAATAACAACAAAATCCACTTTTCCAAAGTCGCTTGCATATAAACACACAAACGATAGGACGCGGAGCAACACTGCCTCCGTCGCCACGGCCGCGGGATGCGGCACCCTCCGGACGAAGATCGAGAAAGGAGGGAACGCCAGAGAATAATGCCGAGCACTAAAGAAGACGACGAGGCCGTCGTCGCGAACAGCACCAGATCGCGCTCTGTTCAGAGCTGAAAGCTGAGAACGAAGATTCTCCTGATGTCGCACCGTGTGTCCCGTGAGCGCCGGTTGCGGAGCCTCTCGCTCACCGGGACCGGTATTATTCGTGCTCGTAAGACCAGCGACGCGGAGCTCGCGCGAAGGATGAACGCCGGACTCTGGCTCTCGCCGTAGGGCGGGGGACTCGAGTTCTTCGAAGGGTTCTTGGAAAAAGGAACCGCTCGACTCCTCGCGCTGCAGAGGATTGCGGGGAACCAACTCCCAGACCCTTTCCCACAACAGTCTTGATGTTGGGAGGGACGACCGCGGCCTGAGCGAAGCTTTCGGCATTCACCCGATGATAAACGGGTTCATCGGAGCCATTCTCGATTCCCGAAGGTGGAAGCAAGCTGCAGGATTCGGAGCAACAAGCCACTTATCGGGCCAGTGTCGTTGCGAAACGTCTCAGGCGCCGAACAAGGTTCCTCCAAGCTGCCGAGCGTCTCTCCCCCTTGCGAGACTGCTAAGGTTCGGTTCCGATGCCCCCGTTCCACGGACGTTCCGTCCCGGAAAGAGCTCATATCCGCGAGTCGAGTACTGCAACACCACGCTGCCGGCCGAACCAGTTCACTTGTTGTTCTCGTTGCTGTCGACGACTCGTCGAGAATGGGAGGGAAGAAGGAGTCTCATCGCTCGCTTGAAAGCAATCTCGTATTTACGGTCGCCGTAACCTCTCGAAGATAAGGTCCCACCCTCGTCTCTTCGCTCATCGTGCTAGGCTTTCCTCTTTTCTCACGATCGTTGCAGCTTTCAAAGCTTATTGTCCACCGAGCGATTCCGCCGGCCACTCGTAGTCAAACTGTTCCGGACAGACATATATGACGACGACGACGGCGGCTCTAACTTCGTTTTCCGACTCCATTTGAGAAGAATGAGCCATTCCCCCCCTCTCGCTCGCTTCCTTTCTTTTTCCAAAATGAGCGCCGCACACACAGTAGTTCTGCCAGCTGCGAGAGACGCGCGCAGGGAATGGCAGTCGTTGCGGTTGTGCCGCCGCCGTCAGTCACTGCTACTCGATGGTAAATATGGTTGTTTTGACAAAATTCTCTCACACGGACTTCAGGAGCCGAGAAGAGCTCGAAGGCTTTTTGCGGCAAACGTCGCGCGTCGCTCACAATCCGTTCATCTATATCAATCCATCCTCTTCTCGCCGCTGCCAGTCTATTATTTGATGGAAGAATGCATCCATTCGTTCCTTCGCATCGCTCTGACGGTCGCATTCATCTATTGATCCACCGTATATCCAGATTCACGTCTCCATCCGAGTAACCACCAGTTATCCATCTTCCATCCATCCGTCTATTTGTTCGTATCCACCTCGTCGACTGGGCCGTGTCCCCTGTCCCTGTGAGTGGAACGGAAAACTGATACGAGCGCGAACAGCACGAAATGAATTGTTTTCCTTCGTCACAGATTCGCAGTCTCGGGAAAAGCGATTTTTCATCGATACGAGGGGCTAGAAGAAACACTTTTAGCTCCAATGTTGCTCGTGTGAATATCGTGCGAGACAAAGAAAGATGATTTTTCGCACGATCACGCCGCTCTTGGCCGCAATTTCGCATGATAGTTTCCCCGATTGATGGATCGATCGATCGCTCGATTGATTGATAGATTGATTGCAGGGATTTCCATATTCTCTGAGAGACAGATGAGCCTGGCAGGCGGCAAGCGATCGAGCGAAAGAAACTAAAGTCGCGAGGAAGTAGAGAATAAAAATTCTTCCTGGTCTCGTGGACCATACGCCGTCGAGCGTGGCTTTCTTCGATGTCGCTCCGGTCTTCGACGGCGTCGGCGCCTCCTGGAAAACCTCGCGGGACAAGGCGGTCTGACGGACATGGCGCGGTTCCACAGAAATGAACAGAGACCGTTGATCTGGCAACGACGACGACAACAGCATAACTGCCAAAAATGATGGCATCACTAACCACCCGATCTGACTGGCGATCGATCTTTGTTTGATGCACGTTTGACTGAAGCATGCCGTTTCGACCACGGATTTGGGGACGAAATGCGGAGACAGCAACTTTGCGAATCCCAACGAATCGGATACGCCCAGCACTGGCTCTCACAGGAGGACCGACCGACTGAGTGACGGACGGACGGACTGAGCCAAGCGAGTGAGATGAGCTCAAGCAGGAATACAGATTGTAATAGTGGACACTCGACCGATCGACCGGCAAGACAAGCAACCGTCCGCCCGCCTGCTCCACGAAGCGACTTCCGGACCGACCGACCGACTCTGAGAGACGAACAAATCTCATCCGAGTGAGATATGTGCATGTAGTAGACCGAGCCGCAGACTCTCCGACCGGAGCTCAAACGAGGCTTTCCGATGTGATCCGAAATCGCGGATCGTGTCGGAGCCCCGACGGAGTTCTCGCTCCCGCAGCCGATCCCTCGTCGCACCGCTAGTGGTGCAGGAGACGTGAGCATCGCATGTCTGAAAGACGGCGGCATCGGTCAAATTACGACGGCTTGTCAAGTTGGCGTCGCGCCGTCATACGACCCAAGTTGAAATTGTTACAAGTTTTCTGCCGATACTCGAGGGATTGATTCAACGCGAGTCGACGCCGCGCACATTGGCGCAACTCTTCAACTTGTAATGCCAACCGAGCAAAATACACCGTCAATCAAACGACCGCCGGCACCGAATCTGTCGGGGCGGCAGCCTTCGCTCATAGAACAGTTTGTTGAGAAATGTATTTTGTACGCCGCCACCAGCCGAAGTCGACAGAATCTGAAGTTGTCGACGAAGTTCATGGAGCAGTAGGGGGGGATGAGCGTGTTTTCTGGTTCCGGCGATTCTAGCCTTCAAAACCAGCCGCCATCATCCGAGCCGCGTTCGGTGGGAGAGCTTCGCGGGAACGAGCTCCGTCAGCTGCTGTTCTTTAATTCCCTTGTCTCGTCACCGAACACGATGATCCACCATAAGATTTCGAGTTATTGACTCAATGTTTGGATGAATTCTGAGCTGATCATCAATACCAACATCGGCCGGCCAACATTGCCTCCCGAATTTCATTCGCCCTCGGTTTACTCGAGCGGACTGCCCGGAATTGACTGCGCGATTCGGAGCCGGAATCGGACGCGGTAAGAAAGGTGCCTTTGGTACCAGGTAACCTTTATGCACTCGTCATCGACTCAATGAGAGTATTATGACAAGAAAACTGCGAGGAGCTGCAGGATTCGCAGTTCTGTTTTGTTTCTGGTGGCATCCAGGCCCTGACGACGACAGCGATTGGGAAAAACTCACGGACAGAAAGAAGCATGCATGTATCGGAACTTTCACGGATAGAGACGGGCGGATGAGCGAATGCATGATATATCGACGTGGGCGTAACGATTCGAATGACAAATGATTGCTGTATTCTCCCCGGCCGCAGGATGCAAAGTGAGATTTCGCGCTCGGACCACTTAGTGACACACGCACGAAGACGTGCACTTGCTCATCGGTAGCTCCGCGGAGTCAAGCCCAAGCGGAAGAATCTCCGACCGCGTCCGCCCTCGCGGACTCAAACGGAAACCGCTCGGAGCAACTTTCGCCTCCTCCGCGAAAATTAGAGACAGGTTCAGGAATCTCTATGAACGTGACAGAAACCTGCTTGTGCGTGTTCGGAACTCTGCTCGGACAGATCTCCAAAGAGCCGGTCAACTATCCAAGCGATCGAGCAACCACCGAACAGAACGCTCCGAGAGAGGTGTGGTCGCTCTGCCACCACTCGTGCAGTCGAGTATCTATCCATCTGTCCGTCCGTCCGAACGGACAGGCAGACAGTGACTCGGCCGGCCAGTCAGTCAATCGATTCGGTTGTCCGTAGTCCAGAGATGCTACAGGCGGCCTCCAACCCGCGCGGTCGTGAGCTGTGCGCTTAGCTCTCAATCATCATTTCGCTGTAATTAAAATGAAATTTACAATAAACCTTCCCCCGGCAGACTCCTCCATCCGTTCGCCTGGCCGACAGGATCACCGGATTGTCGAACGGCCGATTTGTTTCGGTACCAACTGACAGGGTTGGTAGGGCTCTCCGAAATCGGAATGATTGCCAATTCCAATCGTTCCGGTGGGGCGACATCGATCGAAACACCGCCGAGCGGGCGGCTGTTGCTCTTGTTGGACCAACAAAACTCTCGAAATAGGCAATCACCAAACTCCGAGTCAAAACAACAAAGCCGCTACAACAGGAAGAGCAACACGAAGGGAGGCGAGCCAGAGGGTACTTAAACAATACCGGTACTTAGAAAATTCTGCGGCGTATCGGATATCTTCTGTCCGTGTCACTGGGATCGAGCGACGTCGCTCCGAACGACTAGCCGACGAAGCGAGCCAAGAGCATGGCTGACTGGCTGGCTGGCTGGCGATCTGAGGAGCGAGCGCCTCCTCCTACAGCAGTGTCTCTGCCGTACTTCACGAAGTCGTGAAGCTCTCGACCCTCCCGACATTTCGACTGATGAAGACAAAGTACTTGGTGGTACTTGCCGCTGTTGCTGCCGTGGCGGCAGGTTTCTACGCCCACCTGGCCAAACTTTGTGTTTGTAGACTCACCTGGAACAAAACAACCACAGATTAGGCATGTTCGTGAACCGCAAACGGCACATTCATCAAGGAATACATATATATATATATACCTAAATATCCGTCGCTGTAATCGTGTACTACGTCTGCTGGATCCACGACAACGAGGACGACAGCGGACGCTCATCCGACGGCTACGACAACAGCCACCACGGAGACAGCAAGACAAACGGACAGCGAATTCGTGGTTTGCCATGATTTATCAGCCGATCCCAGCGGCTTCGAATCGGTCCTACTCGTGTTGGACCCGATACGACCCAGGACCAAGAGCAGGAGCGAAACGATTCGAACATCAGCGGAGACGGAAGCAACATGCTCGTGTGATTGATTGGCTGACCGGTAGACTTCTCTCGTGCGAGAACTTCGTGCCCGACTCCCTCGGAGCATTGCACGCATGCTCCTCGGCGCAGAGCACGGCGACAACTTCCAGACGCGCATGCAATCTGCCGGTGACATTATTCCATCGCACGGGTCAGAATCGCTCGACGACGCGACACATTCGGATGGAAACGATATCTCGACGTTCCGTTCAATGATTTATGCTTTGATTACTCCCTGCTGTTGCTCCGCGCTACATGCGAGCGACCGTCTCTGTCTCCGACGTTGTCGTCGTCATCATCGAACTCTTATCCTCGATACAGCCGGCAAAGATCATCGCTATTAGTAGCGAGAACACTTGCATCGGCGGGAACGGTGTCCATGACCGAGGCGGAGAGGCCGACGAGTCCACTACCACAAGAATTCTGAGTGTTCAGAAAGCGAAATGAACGCCTCATTAAAATTTTAAAATGAATACGGTGTAATATATCTCGTCCGACCTCGTGCCAACGGATGCTTATTTAGCAGCTTATTACCTAATAAATTAGAAACGAAATGAGTGGCGGTGGGTAAACCGGCAGGGCGTCGGAATGGCGAGTCCGCAGACGGATGGGCAAGGAACTCGCAAGTACCTCCTTGGCGAGTGGGCAACAGCGCCGCCGTCGAGTATCTGAGGGAGCGAGCGATGCGACGAACCGACCGACTGACGAGGAAGTCGGCTGGCGGGCCTTAGGCCGGCAGGCAGACAACCTGCCTGCCTGCCTGCCCGCCTGCCTATGGAACGAGGTAAATTTGAAACGCTGGATCATTAGCGCAACGCCGTGTCGGCCGAATCTGGCTGAACTCGTGAGCAATGCCTTTCTTCTTTCACTGCTGCACTTGATGAATCGAAAAACTTCTGCCGCCGACTCCGCTTCTCCCTCTTGCTTCGGCACTTCTGCAACTCTTGCCCCTGCCGTCGCCCGGCACCGTCGGTGCTCCTGCTCTACAATGCCGAGGAGCAACAACGACGATCTCGGCGACAGCGGTGAGGAAAGTCCTGATTCTGAGAATGACACTTTCTTCAAAGCGACAACATTGCCGAGGAAGGCGATTCGCGCTTTCCGAAATCCTCGGAAAACCTACGATTGTTGTACCACCGATGGGCGGCAGCACGGCCACAACCGTGATGGAACAAAGGATAATAAACCGGACCGGAGGGGGACAACATGATTCTGACAACGTGGAGGCAACGACCGTCATCGCAACGGACGTTTTCGTTCCTCTGGCTGGCAACCCGAATAGGCACGGCATATCGAAACCAATACAATCAGAAAAATTTATAGAGATAATTACCGTGGACGTAACGCCAAGACGCGACAAGTACACCGGGACGATAAAAATTAAGGCGGTACAGACAACGAAATAAACCTTGACAAATTTTAATAATTCAGATCATTAGGGCGTTTTATCCGGGCGGAGGAAATTTCCTTTCCATTACTAGCGTTCATTGTCATGGAATCTAAGACCGACTTCGAGTCCGGACTTCCACGACTGTTAATTTTGACGCTCCGTTCTTTGTTCGCCGCTCGCGGAGCCATTTAGTTTCTGAGAGCGATGTAATTTAAAACGAGCAGCACGAGGGAGTTCGAGCATATTGCTACACGCCATAGATAAATGAGAAGATAGTAGAAATTAGATGTTATTAATAACTGGAATTCTACACTGCAGGTGTAGACTCGACGAATAATGTCGCTCCATTAGATAATATTTCAGCTGGCACGCTCTCAAGCGCCTCTAAACGCCGTCGCTTCACCGCTCCACATTCGTCATGAGGACGGCATGAACGCCTCCGGAACACGGAAAACGTTCAAGTTCGAGGGATCAGACTGTGATTGAATAAATAAAATTCCTTCCAACGAGACCGGACAGAGTCGCTGGAATGAATCGCGACTTAATGCCCCGATGATGAAACACAATGATAGTAGCCGATTGAAACCAACGGACGCGTCAAGTCGAGGGCCGAAGAAACAAAGAACAGGGAAAATTGCAGAAATTCATAATTACGGCCGCTTTGAGCGAGCGCTCAACGAGTGGTCGGGTTCGGATTCGGTTTGGGTGTTGCTCGAGGAGCCGATGTCGGTGTTGCTGTCGGTTCCATTCGACGGCCGATGTGCTCGCTCGCTCGCTGCCTCGTCATCTTACAAAATGAACGCTAATAATGGACGTTCCATGGTTGAAACTTATTTTTCCGACTTAATCAAGCTGTGGGTGTTGTGAACAAGACCCGGAGAAGATGAAAAAAGAAGAAGACAGCTCAGACACCGTCGAGAAAAAATGATAGAAGCCGAAAGCTCTCTCTTTTCTTCCCTCTTCCCCCGACAACGCCACAAGCACCATCCATTTAATGCGGCGGTTCGACTCTCACAAACAAATTACCCAGAGTGACTCAGTGGAAAATATTCAACAAGAATGTTAGGAGGCTCTCGCGTGAAAATTCAGCAATTGAGTAATTGCAGAAGGAACGGTGCGAGACTCACTGCTACCAAAGCAAACAACAAGAGCCGGACCAGACTGGGGACGAGCCCGCCGAGTTATCCAGCCAATCGGAAACCTCCGCGAATTTTCCTCCGTTCCGAAGAGGACTCCATCCAACGCGAGATCCGTTCCTTCTGTTCCAGGCTCTCAACTTTCGATACCAGAACTCATTGCAGCAGTAACAGCAGCTCATCAATGAAGCCTCCATCACGAGAGACGTACCGCCGACAGCAACAACAATTAATCGATAGCAGTGGCGGCAACATCAGCAAAACTATCGACAGCGACAACAACGGCGACTATAAGAACCGGCTCCGGCATCTCCGGCTTCAGCAGGTCACAGGTCAAGCGATCAATCCTTCTCGTAGACTTTCCGATCCTTCGTTCGTTCTTCTTTCATTTCTTTCTTTTTTTTTCTTGCTTTTTCGCTTATCCACTTGTTCACAGCCGTCGTCGCAACAGCACGGTTGACGAGTTGGCTACACAAGTGGACGTCTGCGCGGCTGATTGTTTGCCCGCCCGCTCGTCCGTCTGCCCGCTGATTCGCCCGCCTAACGTTCTCTCGTACGACCGAGGGAAAGACTGCTACGAGGAGGAACAAAGAAAAATCATGAACGATTATTTTTATAGATAAACGATCGAGGATTGAGAACAACAGCTCAGGAGGATTTTCTTCCAACCGGAGAAGATCTAATGGACTTCAGTCTCGTCCAATTCGCAATTCGAGGGAATGTCGGAGTCGCTCCTTCGACTGAGAGAGAGACTATTCCTCGAGATGCTTCCGTTACAAAAGCCGGACGCCGGAAATATTGGCGGCGGTGCCGGCGTATTCGGAAACGCCGCAATTCTCCTCGCGATTCTTACGGGGGGATTTCTGAAACGGGACTCTTCGATCTTGACTTTTCTCATTTCAATTATGGTGAGTCTAGAACTCATTGCGAGCGGAGCTCATTCACCTCCCTGGTGACGAAGCGAAGAAAACTCGCGAGATCCTGATTATTTGCAGACGTCGGTTGAGAATCTTGAGAGATCGGACGATTCAGGATTGAAGTTGCACGGGAGACACCTCGTCCTCATTAGCGTTGTCGGGTGGCAGGATCTGCCTGCGTGGCTCGGGATCGCCTAGTGACACGTCTCTATCTTGATAGATATAGGTTGTCCTCAAGAAGAGCGAGGGAAGTTTGAGCGGTGACAGACACTTTGTCGGAACAAATCGATTCGGTGCGAGAAAATACGAAAAAGTTCAAGCGGGGAGGAGCGCTACCCGCCCCGCAGTCTTCACACGGGAGATTAGGAATTTTTATTTGTGTCGATGGAAAAATTCTCATTTGTTCCTGCCGTTCGGTCAGAGACGCGTTGAATATGATACGAGCGACGGAAGAAAAACCCGAAGAATGGACACGTTCCGATCGTATCGATATTTGCTCATTGTTTCGGAGTGTTGAAGCGCGAAGTTGAAGACGCTACGGCTTGCTGCCGACGACAGTCACTCCTGCCCCATCTGCAAGTTCTGGCAGCCTGCTATGGGTTCCTCCTTCAGTGTGCCGCCGCGGTCGACACCATAGCGGAGTTGATTTCACGAAATACAATATTGTTCTCATCTTCCCGTTGCTTTGTTCTCAGCTGTTCCAGCCGCTTCCAGTGGCGGTCTCGGCCAATCCTCATGAGCGGCAGTGATTTTTCTCGACAATTTCGGAACGAATCCGCCAGAATGGCGAATTATTTTTGGGCGGATAAAGCATCGATTGTTCGGCTTCTGGTCGTTCCAGTATTTTAGCGTTCCGTAGCTGAGCGACCCGAGTGCGGTCGAGCCCTTCCTCATCTCAGTCTTTCCGATCCCGAATTCACTGCAGCAGAGGAACTCACTGTAAAATTATTGCTCTCCTCCTCAAATACTTTGGGAACATCTGCTTGGATCGAGCCAGCAGCGACAGCATCGTCGGAACCCAGCATCGGCTCAGTGGGTTCTTGAGAATCTCCCTGCCTGCTCGGGTACACCGGCTCTCTCTACCTCAGTCAGTCTTTCAGTCGGTCGGTTGGTGCGTCCGAAACTCTGTCCGTCAGTCCGTCCGAGAGTCTGTCCGTCAGTCCTCTGGGGAGTCTGTCCGTCGTTCCCCACCCATAGGAGAGATTTCGGAGCACAAGACTCCCCTCAAGGACTCTAAAGAGCTCCAAATCGCGTCATGTCGCTTTTTCCCTTCACTATGCTTCGATCCACTCTGCTTCGATGACCTGTGTCTGCCTGCGTGCCAGCCTGGCAGCTTGTCCGCTCACATGGCCACGCTCAGAGAGGGGGGAAGAGTGAGTGGAGGGAAAAAAAATCATAAAAACGGGGAGTTCGGGAGCTCGTTGAATTGGAAACGAAGCAGACCGATCACTAATCATCACGAGTTGATCTATTCATGTAGCGACGATATAACGAGACGTGACACCTCGGGAACGGCCGCCATCTTTTTTCTCCCTCTCTGTCTCGGGTTCCTTAATCTTCTCTGACGGTCGACTTCGACCCAACGTCACCTCTTGACGTTGCATCATCACATCGTCTGTCTACCTCGCTGCTCCCTGTCTCGCTCACTCGTCCGTCCGTCCGTCAATCCGACCGACCGCCCGCTCGCTTGCTCATCCACTCGTCCGTCGTGCTCTGCCTCAATGACTTCGACAGCAGCTCTTTTTGTTTCTTCATTCTATGTCGATTCACCAGGAGTCACATGGAGCTTAGATAAGATTATATCTTCTACTATTATTATTATTATGATGATCATCATCATTTTTGCATCATCACCGACGACGATGCGACGACGTCGTCGTCTTCGTATTTTTTCTCGCTTCGGCACGGACTGCAAAAGTGTCACCCGATGAGCTGGCGGCTCGCCGTGAGTCATGGTCTACGAGCTGATTTCCGAGCGCCGGAAAAAAAAACAGAAAACCTTCTCGCGCCGTCGCTATATCCTGCATACATGGGATTGGAGCGAACAATATCTCGATCGACACGCTCGTGGTTTCTGGGAGTGAGTTGAGCGGTTGTCTCGTGAGTTCCGGCGCTCCGAGAACGACGAGTTGACGAGATACTCTACGATTGCTCACGACTCCAGGTGGTTTTTCTCTTGCGATATCACTCAGCTGTGGCCGTGGAGGCTCCTCAGTTTACCAGCAGCGGCGGCAGCGGCGGCATAGACGACGACCTCGGTAACAACAGCAGCAGCAGCAGTATCATCATCAGTGTTAACACACCTCAGACGACTGCGCTGTTCTCTCCGTACTCGGGCTATCGCTAATCGTCACCTCAATTGGCTGTCTGTTACTTTCCTTCCCACGTTCTTCATTGCGAATTCTCCGGCTGGGTGACTGAATTTCATCCTGTCGGGGCTGGCGTTGACTTAAAATTGTCATGTCAGCAATTATCGTCTACGTCGAGCTGTCCCATGCTCGATAGAAGAAGCTGCTGATTTATACCCGTGCGATTAGGAGGCATCTGCTCACTACCTATGCGCTGGTAGTCGAACGTGCCATCGTCTACAGACTGTCTACATGTACATATTATGTGAGTACGCTCTGCGTGCCTCGCTCCTACCGGCCAGGCATCCGCTGGTTTTCGAAGTTTTTTTACGGCCTATAACCACGATTCGCGAGCTCATTGGCCAACCTCAAGCGGGAACTCAAGGATTTCCAGCAGGATATTATGCCAGCAGCGGGGGAGCTCGGAGCAAGAATCGACTCCGGGCGTTCATGGCTCCAGGGATCGCATCGGTCATGAGGGGCAGAGAGTTGTAATTTTCATATGACTCGACGGCATCGCATTGGAGCTGCTCAATAGACGAGAATACTCGTCCACTCGCTCGCTAGCCCGAGGGAAGGGCCGCGACACGCCAATTCTCACTGCTGTTCACTACTATGCACATTTATATAATAGTTGGTCAGAGCGGTCTGTGATAAACGCGGCTCTAATTTGGTCCACCAAGCGGATCTTTCGTTTCACTGGTCAGTGTTAATTTCGCTTCGTGGCGCAGCGAGCTAACTGGCCGGCTGACCAACAGGCTCAGTCAGTCCCTCGGTCGGTCGGACGCTCGGTCGGTCATTATGAGTAATGCACGTGAATTAAAAAGAAGTAGGGAACCGTTGGCGAACAACGCGATAAATACCGGAGACCTCCCACCAGGATGTGGACGATCTTTAAACATAACGAATTTGGTCAGAGGAACAGTAGACACGTACCTACCTACTCGCGGGGGAAACTTCCACCTTACCGAGCATGTTCTCATGGGGACAGTGAGACTCCCATGTCGGCAGTCGCGGGAACGACGGAAAAGCGCCCTCTGCGACGACCGACCAACGTAAAAAGGGAGTCTAGAGAGCCGTTGAGGAGAGCGCTATGGATTTGCTCCGAGGGAGTCGAGGGTGAATTCACTCGATCTCCCGATGTCTAAAGAAATCGCCTTGCAGCGATGAAAACTGAAGAGCTTCCAGTCTGCTGGGTCGGGCTGGGCCTCACGAAAGCGAGAGAGAAGAAAACGCGACCCAGAGCCCGCTCGTTCTCTCGAACTTTCAAGGACATTCTCTCTCGAAGTCCCGCGGACGGAAACGACAGCGACGACGACCACGTCAGACTCGACGGGTGCCACGGCTCTCAACGAAATTCCAGAACTAAGAAGAGGTGATGCTAGGGGCGGGCGGCGTCTACAGTCTGTCGAAATAAGGAGCGAGAGCACCGCTGAGAACACTGCGAGCTTCCATTCACTTCATTAGTGATCGGGCTTCACCCTTCAACTTGGTTGGCTCACTTGGCTCGCTCGCTAGGTGTTCCTCGAGCTGCTTGCTTCGCCCGCATGTTTTGCTGCTTCCCTGCTCTGGTGCTTGTTGTAGCCAGCGAGCGAGCGGTCGCGAGAGCGATGAGCGACGAAGCTAATAAGATGCAGCGTAGTGGCAACTTTGCTGAAGTATGGCTTCTCACTGAGTCAGACCGGCTGAGACCGCGGGAACGAGCCTGGAGAGACCGACGAACCGACCGACATACAGCATCAATCGTGTTTCCTCTGCCTCCCCCGTTCGTTTGCTCTTCCGGGGCAAGCTTCTCTTAGGGTTTCACGGGAGAGATGCTGCAGAGTCCACAACAGACTCTTAACGTCCCTGCAGCCAGCCAGCATCCCACCCACTCACCCAGCGACCCGCGACCGGCTCTGGTCGGCAGCCTGCGGAGATTAAAACATCGAGGAGAGGCTTGCAGAAGAACAGGGAGAACTTGTTCCTCAGCGTGTATCTGGATGTTTTCGGCTCCGAGGCGACGACCCAAGTTTTACGCGGCGGCGCCTGAACACGTGGAGGGAAGAATCTCCAGCTGCTTTGAGCAGATCGCTCCTCGGCGGATAGCTCGAGCGTTCGTTCATCATGATCGAACGTACGGAGGGAGAATCGCGAACCTCGATGACTAGGAGAGATCAAAACTCGACGATGACCTTCCTCTTTACTCTCAGCTGTTCGCAATTATGGACTCCCCGTTTTTTCCGGCCCGCGTGACCTTATTCTCTGAGCGAACGCATTTGTCGGGGTGGCTGTTACCCGAGAGTTCGGTGGCATTGGGAATAGCTAACAAGTACTCAAACGTGACTCGCTCGCTCACTTACTCGGAACAAAAACCCTCCGAACAAGAAACACTTATAGCTCGCATGTATCATCGAATCGGAACGGAGCTCTCGATGAATCGTCCGACGAGCTCGTCTCCTAGCACCGTGTTCGAACCGACAAAGCCCCAGTCCGGCTGCAGTCGTGGGCGAGGATCGAAGAAAAAGGAGGACGGATCGGATTCCCGTTTTGAACGTCTGCCACGATAAGTTCATCATCGGATTGATCGACTAATTGCTTCACTCGCTCGAATCGACGACCGCTCTGGTCGGAGTTCGAGTCATTAGACGACTACTACGACAGCGACAACGACGACAACAGCAACAACACCGAGCCCAACGACGACGACGACAACGACGACCAATGCCTGTCTGACTGCGGAGCCGAGCGAGCGGTTAGGTGATTCGCCGCTGCGGTCACCGCTCCCCGCTCAAGTCTCGGCCCGCCGAACTAAAGTTTTATCGCGCAAGGCACGACAGATAGTGATTCACGTAATTCTTAGATCGACTCCCTTGCCTTCAGTGACCACATGGAACTGTTCAAAGAGTTCAAAGAGGAGTTTTCTCAGCCGTCCGCTCAATGACTGCCCTGCCGCCGGCCGCCGCCGCCGCCACCACCACAACCGCTGCTAAAATGATAGCCGACGCCGAACAGCGCCAACTCATGACATCGGCTCGTCACGGGAGACTTTCATTTTGGCTCAAAGTGGACATTCTTCAATAATTTCTCCGGCTCGATAGCTCGAGAGTGGGTGTTGAGAGCCAACCGGCGATTTAGCGATTTTTCTGAGCGAGCGTCGCAGGATCGCTGACAGCTTGGGAGGAGGGGGGCACCGAAAGTCGCGATCCGCCATCGAAGGACCAGCAGCAAAAGTTTCTTTTTTTTCTCAGGGTTTTGTGCTGCGGGATCGAGCGAGCACCGTGTTCGATCCTTGCTCCGATGAGCGGCAACTAAGCTCTTGCCAACCTGTGCACGATGAACCACTACCCCGATTGGAAGACCCGGGGAACCGGCGTTGCGAGCCCGACGTCGTTGCCGTCCTCTTTCGAAAGAGCGTTCCGATGCGACACTAATTGCAAAGTTGCAAGAAATCGGGAAGAGGCTCACGCAACGCGAGCAGCAAGGAAGAAGCGGGGGAGCGCGCGAGGAATCGATCGAGAGAGAAAGAGAGCTCCGATTCAGACTCATCCACGACTAACATCCGGTCCACCGGCGGCACTCATGGGTTATTCTCTCACTCAGCGCTTCTCAGCAAATTTCGCCGCTCGAGGACTCTTACGCTCTGAATAGAGGACCCCGGACGAAAAAGTAGGTACTCCACGTCAGCCGCTCAGGCTAAATGGCACGTGAATTGACTCGTGGTGGTTGTAATCGCGGTTGCCGCAGAGGTTCCCGAAAGACGACAAGGTGAAACGGATTCGCGACTCGGTCGCGAACAGAACGGCGTTCACAATCGACGGGCGCTGTGTGTCTACGCACGTAATTGCCGAAGTGTGTTTATGTCATGGGGCCATTATCACCATCAGAAGCAGCGACATCAGAACGACACCGGCAACGTCGGCGAGCACCGCCGTTGTCGTGGATACTCCCGCGGTGGCGGCGGCCATTATTATCAGCTTCTGAATATCGCATTGTCCCATTCATTTTGAGTTCAAGTGAGAAATAAAACGAAAGACACTGAGGCACAAACGGTCGACCAGGCTCGGCCGGTAGCTCAGTGGGAAACCACCGAATACGGGAGGGGTCGGGCTGGAGAGGCTCTCCTATGGACTCGAGCTCGCTCAGCTGACTGAAAAAATGAGCCCATCGTCAACGTCCGGGCTCAAACTCCATCAACGGAATCCGAGAGCTCAGAGGATGCCGGAAGACACTGATTCTCGCCAGGAAAGAATTCCAACCTCGTCGAGGCGCCTATCGACCGAGAGACCGAGGATAATAATCGGTCGGAGACAATGATCCAGTCTCGGAGCGAGTGTCGCGCGTCGGCTCGTTCCGTTACTACTCAATCCCTTTGTTGTTGAGCTCGGAACTGATCATGTTTCGAATTGTTAGCGACGGCAGCGTCGAATGGGACTGCTGGCTAGACGCGTTTCGCAATGAAGCTTGCTCTCCAGTTGCTCGTTCACCCGCTCGCTCGTTCGTTCTTTCGGGCGGTTAGACCACTAAACCAAGCAGTCAGCGAGCAAGCCAGCCATGCACTAGTCACTTAAACAGCCAGGCAATCAGGCTGGATAGCCGGCCGGCTAAGCCGGATCGCCGAGCAGCCACAGTAATAGTTCCAGCTGGCATTTCGTCTAGAGAGCAAGAAGAAAGGTTTAAACGCTGGAGAACCAGTTGCCTAATTCTCTCCGGGAAGAGGCCCGAGCGTCCATTTCTCACTCTTGGAACAAACATTCTTCCCGCGTGTTGTCATTTCGCGGCAACACTTCCTAGGGAGGAGGAGAAGCCACAACATCGGGAACGGAAAAGAGGAAAAAACGCCGCCCGGCCAACCACAATTTACCGAATCTCCTTCCAATGTCGGTCGGTCGCTCGATCGCCTGGGGTTCTGGCCGACACCGCCGTAAGCCTCAGCGTCGGACCGCGCTCCGGTTGCCGTTTCACGTTCGCCGCAGCGTTCGGACAGAACACGCTTACCAACTAAACGACCGATCAAACGGCGGCGATCGATTGGCAGACCGCTTGAGTGACAGGCCCTTGGTTCCAAGCCGCGCGTTCATTCTCCTGGGTGAAATATATCCCGATACACGTTTAAGCCACACTCCACCGGGTGTGGAGGATTCTCGCGGGTAGGTATGTAGAAGGAGCGCCGAATCAACTCACCTGGAATGGTAATATGGAAAAATAATGAATTTACAGCCCGTTGCCGACAGGTGCTTCGCGTTCAATTCTTCAACGACGATTGCGGAATGCAACATTGAAACGAGTCGGGCCCATTTGATTTTATTTATTTGTTTTTCGTATTTCTTTTTTTGATTCCACCGTTTGACTGGCGGGGATCCGCGCGCTATTCGCTGAATTCGATTCTGGGCATGGTATGCTACGATTAGTGATCATTATCACGGCCGTCGTAGTTCTCGATGCGGCCCTGGCCATTAAATCACTGTAGTAATAGCTAGCAATGCCAGAAATTTTCCTTATTTACGATTCGTTCTGTGCTTTCGATATCTACATACATGGTCTATGAAAGCACGGTTCTGATCGATCGCGTCCGACTCATCGAAAACAACATCTTCCAACGATCTCATCCGTCCAGCGAAGATATCGATCGCAACGATTAGTTTCAAAGTTACGAAAGCCTCTCGGATGGACAAAAAATAACGTATCTGCCCGTCACTTATGATTCGTGTGGTATACGGGCCGCTCGAGTGTGATTCGGACGAACGAGACGAATAACGAATTCGATCGTTCAGTGTCTAGTCCATGCCAACCGAACCGTAATTCGTATCGAAATCACACGGCGTTCGATCGGCACCCTCGACGTCGACGGCGGACAAGGCGAACTTTGAATCATAAGATCCCTGGACCGTTGAGAACGCCTCGGATCGGTAATGATTTCAGGAGCTACTCTTGTCCCGGTATAGGTTTTCGTTGTTCGGCCGATCGTCGATCTCCCGATGGACCGGTTATTCGGGTAAGATTGTTCAGGACCCAGTCGGTCTCTCGAAAGACCTTCCCGCGGCTCGCTGCTCGGTCACCAACACGTCAGCGGTGCCTGCCTGCCAACCAAGCAGCCAGTCGACCAGTTAGCTAGCCTGCCTGCCTGTTGAGGAGGGCCAACGACCCCCGTCTAGCGGCTGCGACGCACTTGTATTTTCCGTTACTGTATACGAAATATTGTTTATAGAAGTTCTTGGCTTTGTTATGGGCCCTGTCGGGAGGGCAGATATCGACGAAGCCCTACAGCACTTGAGAGCGTCGCTTTTTATGGTAAGAGCATAACTACCGACAACGGTGACAACAAACCGTTGATTGACGGCGTTTGATAGTGAGCAGACACCGACCGACCTCCTTGAGACCGTTCCGCGTATCTGGGAGTCGTCCGCGTCCGTCGGGATCGCCCCAGAATCTCGAGCAGTCAACGAAAAAACCTCAGTCAGTCTGAGATCGAGAGTCCAGATCCGTGGGGATATTCGCACGTTCCCATCGCGAGCCGGATTGCTTCGTGGGACGGGGGTCAGGGAGATATTCACGACCGTTGAGGGAAATTTCCACGACTTTCCCCTACTCCTCGAATGACGGATCCCGTTTTCTCTCGGACTGCGCCTAGGTCGCGAACGGAGACGTTTCTCAATCGATTCCACCTGGAGGCTCCCCGGAAAGTTCGCTTCCAATCACGTGTGGTAGTTGTGAACAATACTTTTGCGATAGCCAGACTGGTCGACTCCGTTGGAGAGTCAGTCAGCTCGCCAGCCAGCCCGTTAGTCGACACACGGGCTGCCGCTTTGTCGCTGTGACCGTCACCTTGCCCGCTGCTAGCAGGAGCGCTGGCGGCGGCGGCCGGCGGCGGCGGCCGGCGGCGTCAAGATCAAGTTCAAGGCCGCAAGCTGGAAGGCAACGTCCGGCTCGCGCCCGCCGGCAACGCCAACGTTGCCAACTCCGTCCGTCGACAAGTTTGAATCCGTAGACGGTGGCCTCTTCGAGAAGTGGTTTGTTCGGGGGTGGATAAATGGATGCTTGGATGAACAAGTCAGTCGACTAATCAGTCGATCAGTTCGTCTGTTTTTCTCGCTTCATGTATTGCTTTGTCAGTCAATCAGTCAACTCGAGAGAACGGGCCGGCCGGCCGGCAGGCGGACGCACGGACGGACGGGCGAACGAGCGAACGGCCGTTCTGTCTACGGTGGTTAGTCAGTCGATCCAGAAAAAACGGCGCCTTGCGAAAACGTCCGCCATTTGCATAAGCCGCACACGCGCATCCCGGCTATCCTCTGCTTGTTCGCTTAATTCGCCCAGTTATTTGTTTTAGTGTTTGTTTCCACTCGTTCCTCATTCATTCATCGTTTGCGGCCGTCTCGGTTACGTCAAATTGACATGGGTAAGTCGTCGGCACCGCGAGTCAGCCGAAAGCGAGCGGAAACCGACTGCAATGCCGAGGACGGGAGAAAGATTATGTGAGTTGAGGAGCAAATAAGCGAAGTGCATGCTCATTAGCAATTCAGAGTTCTTATTTTTGCTTAATTCTGCTCACACTCGCCTTCGCGGTCGCTGACGAAATAAGTCGGCGGCATCTTGGAAATTCTTGTTCCAATTCATCATCGGTGAACACTTCTTTATCCCATGTGCTCAAAGCCTTATCATTATCGCTCCCGTCATCTCGTCGAGGCCTTCATCAGAAGCTTGTGAACTACCGGTGGCGACTGTTTTCCAGGAGCGCACGAGACAAGCGCAAAGAAAATTATGACAAAGCAGGCGAAAACGTGAACGTGTTTAGGGCGACTGTGTTAGCTCGGAATGGTTGTCTTTAATCAGAGGTGAAGCAGACTGGAACAGACAGACGAACCAACGAAGGAACGGCGAAGACCGAACGACCGAATGAATGAACGGAAACTCCGAGCGACACAGACAAGTTCGGCCGGCCCGGAGCCACCTTAACCACGAATCATAATGTCGTTATAATCATTATCTGTCTCTTCCCCCCAACACTGTCTATCCATCGGTCTTTCTGCCGCTCGGTCTCTTCTCGCAGAGTCTGACGTTTGGATGGTTGTAGGGTTTCTCCGTGGGTCTCCGTGGACCGTATGTGACTGTGTAACTGCGCGTGTGTGTCCCTGTGTGTGAGAGTCCAATAAGCCCCTGCAAAGAGTTGTCTTTGCTCGTCGTCCAGTCGGTAATTGAGTTCTCGTGTTAGAAGTCGGTCCGAAAGGAGAACAGCCGGCCGCCAGTGCCGCCGCCGCCACCACCACCACCACCACCGCCACCGTCGAACGAAAGAACAGACGAAGAAACGAACGAACGAATAAACCGAACGAACTACCGACCGACATTTACCGAATGATTCAAACAAACGAACGAACGAACAAGCGAGTGACTGGTAGAACAGGCGAGAAATGTGTTCAACTTCTCTCGAAGCAAATGGCGCTGCTCAACACGGGCGCACGGAACGCTAGCTGTTCGTCCGCCTAAGCGGAAGACTTCGAAGTCGAAGACTCGCCTCTCAGCCTTCGGGCGATATTCCCCGCAGTATCGCGAATTTATCAATCGGACGCATATCAATGCTCCATCACGATCATCGGGCTTCCGTTTCGTCTCTCGGTATCGATTCGCCATCAGCGAATTTCCAGCGGGAGCCCGAGCGCTCCATTCGTGGGCTCGCCTTTCGCATTCGGAGGATCCATCCTCAGGACGGACGTCCGTTCGCGTTCTCTGATTCGCCTCCACGTTCGTTCCCCATCCGAGTCTCGTTCTGCCGCCGCCGCTACGGCCGCACATTCGAGCGAGCTCGACGAGCACGGCGCGGCACCACCGGTCCGCCAGCGGTGGTGCGGCAGGTGTGATGAACGACAGCGTTCCAATGAGCACAACTCGCAAGAATTTGAATTCGAAACCGAGCGCCGGTAGCCGTTACGGGCGGCGGTTAATTCGCACTGCAAGCAAAAGCCTGTAAATCATTTCACGCTATCGTTTCCAAATCAGTTGCTCGCGAGCAATTACGATAAGAGCCCCAGACAAAAAGCAGAAGCCTTCCTTCGACAGGTTCCTTGCTTGCTTCATTCCGTTCGCAGAAGACCGCCGAGAATTAAGAGTAATTCTACCCCCTTAACTCGCCCGGCCGAGAGCGGCGAGCGCGTCTGACTTTGCATTTAACTACAGCGGGTGGAGCTCGCGCGTCTCGACTTTGCATAATGCGTGGCGCTTATTTCGTTCGTGTTACGAGACGGCAACCGAAAACGGATCCAGCAATCAATAATGACGAGTCGTTTTTTTTCCTTCGAGACACCGAGCGTCCGACTAAGTGCTTCTGACAACGGACGTGATTATTATTACGGGCGATCGGCATAGAAATTCAATGAGGCACGCGAACTCGGTCCTACCCCACTCTCAGTCAGTCACTCGCTCCATCCATCCAGCCAGCCGGCCGGCCGACGGAGCAGCCCATCTCCCAGGCAGGCGGTCCGTGGAAGCAACGCGAACGGACTCTCGCTCGGACGGATATTCGCGTACAGGAAAGTTTCATCTTGCTCCTCAGCGCGGAAACTTGTTCTTCTTCCCTCATCCGACTGTCCGTCCGCTCGTCCAGCCGTCCGTCCACCTTGCTGGGCTCCTGATCGGAAGGGTTTCCTGCTCTGTCGAGCCCGGCCCGAGTCGGGCAGGGCCAGCCCCTCAGGAACAAGCAGCGGCAGCTGCTGGAACAACGACCACTTGAAGAGTAGCAACAGCAGAACAACATCAGCAGCAGCAGCAACAACAACAACGACAACGACGATAAAGGCTCAAGGTGGCGTAAGCGAAGTTCTATGTATACGGGATGATAGAGGCAGAGCGAGGCAAGACCGTCGTCGATCTCGATATGATCTCTCGTTTCCCGGAAGATCTTCGAGAGAGATCCGCCCGGAGAGATCTGGACCGTGCGCGCCCGCCCGTAGATTTGCCGCCGGCGTCGTAGATCGACCGTAGGGGGAAACGACTTAGGTTCTCCCGCCTGCCCGCCCGCCTGTTTGCCTGCCTGCCTGGAATCAACCACTAACACCGGTGGGACCGAGCTCTTCACAAAGAGTGAACCGTAGCCACATGGGTGGCCACAGTGGTCCGTTCTGAATCAGAGCTGAACCGCTGTCACTGCCACCACCACTACCAGTAGGGTTTATGTGGGAAAAAGATATGAGGACCTATAGAGAATCGCACAGGCTGCCTCGCCAAGGGATGGAATAAACTCTGTTTGTTACTTTCGTCGACGGCTCTCGACGACGGACCCATAGCCTTAGAGGTTCTCAGACCCAGCCCATATGAGCCCATCGCGGATCTGACCGGACCATTTTACAAAAATAACAACCGGCGTTTGGATGTGTGTCCGACTGAGTGAGCCGGCGGGCATTTGTTCTGCAGCGTTGCGGCAGCCCTCGAGTGAGATCTGAGCCGAATGGCTGCTGAGATAGCAATGATGATGATCATGATTATTATTCTGAGCTTCTGCCGCAATAGAGATCGGAGCCCATCTGAGAGCTCGGCGCGGGGGTAGCGGCGGCGGCGGCCTACCTGCTGCAACGCCCGATGCCCCTGCCCAGACCCGCATGCAAAGAGCGGCGCGTTCATTTATCACTTGAGAGCTACACATATAACATATGGATACGCATACACAAACGAACTTCTATATGAATATTCGAGTTCGTCAGGGGAGAGAGAGACACGCGAGAAATTATACGCAGTCACCGATAGGCTGCAAGGTATCAAGGGCCATCGCAATCATGTGAAATCCAGCAGCTGGGCTTCCGTCCCAATCGGAATAGACGAATCTCAGGACCTCGGAGCTCCCTCTCAGGGTTCTTCCTTTGGCCTCGGTCACGGGACCGCTCGTCCCGAGCCTCAGGGAAGTTGAGGCCTGATTTGAGTTATTATCTCATCTGAGCCGCATGCCTGAATGCTGAACCACAGTATCTTTCGCCTACGGGGGGCGATCGCCGACGAACTGATCCGTGAACGACAAGACACTGACGTCGGCATTCACCACCGCGGCCGTCGACGGCACTGCCACGAAACAAACAACGCGAGGTGATCGCGCGGTCGCTCGAACTGAATCGGCATTTCTGTTCACAACCACGCGAGAGATCTATCAGAGACAATTATCGGTCCGTGTGACGTTGAGGCTACGGCCGAACTTCGGATGGATCTTCTGGCGAGAGCCTCCTATGAGCGACCACTTGTCTACGGCAATGGCAGCTCGCTGCCTGCCCGCCTGCCTGAGTGCCTGCCTGACGTACACTCTCTCCGGCAGACCGTCGTCCGACGAAAAGACCGTCACACGACCATCCAAGAAGTGGTCGTTTCTATATAGGTATGTCCGTTTTCGTGCACCAAGTGCTGTCGGACTGGGTCGTTGACAGCCCGACTCACCGATAGGCGGTCAATGAAGCAAGCAGTTCGAGTGATAGAGTCCACCGCGGAAATAAAG
Organism: Galendromus occidentalis; assembly: GCF_000255335.2. Classification (NCBI taxonomy): domain Eukaryota; kingdom Metazoa; phylum Arthropoda; class Arachnida; order Mesostigmata; family Phytoseiidae; genus Galendromus; species Galendromus occidentalis. The sequence goes on along the minus strand of NW_003804862.1, from coordinate 248,042 downwards.
ATCATCCCACCGTGAACGTAATCAGCTTGTCAATTTCATGGAAACTCCCGGATCGAGAATCCATTATCGCTCGTCAGTCACTCACGTCGTCATGGAACGGCAGCATTTACCCAATGAGAGTCAATACGAGTGAGCGGAGGGCCTGCGAGGTCTCGCTGATGCACGAGGAGTTCGGGGAAGAAAAAAATCTAGGAACCACTCTTGCCTCCGAGTTCGTGTAAACTCTGAAAACACGAAAGAGTAAGCGGCAAACTATGTCCGAGCTGTCAAGTCGTGCATGCGCCTACTCTGACTGAGCTACACGTACGAGGAACGGCTGCCGAGAGCCGGATGGAATGCTCACTTGTGAGACTACCGGACCGAGGAAAGCAGCCATCAATAGGAAAGTAAGCCATCGGTAAGTCCGTTCGGGAAATGGCAACAGCCATCGATTTTCGAGCTCCTGTTCGCTCTTTTTTTCTCTCACCTCCCGCAACTCGCCTTAGCGGCCTGTGGCGCGGGAGCCAGGTAAGGGGATGCAGCCGACCGATCGACCGACCACGGCCCTAGGCGGGTCTACTCCGACGCGTGCCTGAAGAGGATGGAAACCTTGGGGATCGCGATCCCGCAGGTCTCGCGCGCAGTTTCCGCGGCTTTTCCGGACGACGCTCCGCTGGAATTCTTCGGAAAGGCGACGCGACGGCTGCCGGAGGAGCAGCGGCTCCTCGCTCGGATCGACGTCAAGGATATCGATGGCAATGCGCACGTAACATTCAGACCTTTTCGGGCTGCTCCTCGGTCATCTCGCTCGCGGCGGCGATGCGTTGACGGTGCGAGTATGTAGTCGGTCGTGTAGTCGGTCGTGTCGACGGAGGTGGCCCGATCCGGGGAAATATTCTCAGCTCATCATCGTTGTGGACAACGTGCCGGCAAGCCACGCGGGCGGACGGCCGGCTACGTGGGGAAAAGGCGAGCGGACAGGCCCGCGGGCCGGCCTGCTAGCCGACTCAGGTCCCGGCAGTAAAGTACAAGGGCAGGAGGAATGATTCTTTTTAGTGGCTGAAACTATTATGAGCCAAAGGCTGCCGCCGCCGCTCCTCCCACCGTCCGCCGTCGTGAGAGTATGGGCTTCAACGTTCAGTCACGTATCGGACGCGACGTGGCTTCTTACTAGCTCGTCTCTCTTGGCTTTTCGCTGTGTTTCTCCCGCGACGAAAGTACGCCAAGAGGTGTGTTCGTGCGCTAAAGGAATAGAGTCTATCCTCTAGGCCGACCGACCGACCGACCGACCGACTGGCCTACCTGCGGCCCAGTACACCCACGACGCCCATACGCAGTGGGTGAATCCCTATCGTCAGCGATCGATGTCGGAGAACATTCGGAATCCGGAGCCAGGTGACAGGGAGAGCGGCGTGTCCATGGTGTCATGGAACTCTGATCGGTGAGAATCCGCACGAGTCACAGCCGAAAACCATAAACAAGACACCGATCAAATGACGACGATAACGACGCCAAAAACGACGGCCGCCTATCGTGTACGCCTGTTCCGAAGTCAAACAGGAAGATAAGCGAACAGGTGACAGGCTCGTCCGCGTAGTAGTATTACGACGGACGTGGCTGCCGAAATTACATCGTAATCGCACGTCGCCGACGGTCACAGGTGACAGTGCCACTTGTAAAACCGAACATGTGAGCACTGTTCTGCTCCTTTATTCGTCGTTCTTCGCTCGCCCACGGAAGCCTTTTGAATTAATCATTGCCGCTCTGAAAAGTTCCAGCTCGGAAGCTCCGCCGAGTCACTCACACGGCCTGCTTATCCGACGACGGTCACAGGTTGACGCGTATGCTATGCCGAATCGGACGTCATACGAGCCCTTATCGTCGGCGCTTATTCGCAGCTCCTCGATTCGTCGTGGCATCGATATCATGGGAACGCTTCGATGCAGAAGGAGGCTGATCGAATGGATTCGTCCGTCCATCTATCTGGCCGTCCGTCCGTCCGTCCGTCCGTCGAGTAACATAAAATTAATATAAGAGACCAAGCTCGAAGTGTCATATCGGTGACCAGAGCGATATATGGCGACGTTAGAGCAAATATTTATATTGCCCGAGGGCCCGCTCACAAACGGCTCATATGATGAATACGAGGATTGTCGATATCAGTGAAGGGACGGTGAAGAAGGAACTCGGAGTGATGGCTGACACCGCGGCTTGAGTCATGGCTTCCCGCAGGACACTACTTCCAACAGCCGAGCGATGTCGCTCGCTGCTTCTCATATGACTAGAAATCGGGGGAACAATTCCACGGATCCCTCGACTGCGACTAAGTAAGGCGTGATTGTCTGTGGAACTTCGAAGGGATGCACTCCCTGAATCTACACACGCTTGATCGATTCAAAACATGAAGTTTCCAACATGAAGTTTTTCGCGTTTTCGCTGTGGATGCCGCTGACGCCGTGATGGCGTTGTTGTCGCGTGACTCAATGAACTTTCTGAGCGGAAAGCGCAAGTTCTCTGGAAAGCTTCTCGCCCAGCCCGGAGCTCCGCGAGAGCCGAGAGCGAGAGAAGGATTCAGCCTCTGGGCGAAAAGGGAGAGCACACGCGCGAAGCGGTCGCCAACGAGTAGCTGATCGGTCAGCCCTCGGAAGGGCTGGCAAGACGGACGGATCGACAGACCGGAGGGAGGGTAAAAGGAACGAGTGAGGAAATATTCATCCACGCGTAAGGAGTTGACGTCTCCAAGGATCGATAACGCTGTTCGTAGTCGCCAAGACGGTCGCCTGCAGCCGCCTCCACCGTTGACCCCTCCGATGGTCGTTGCTTGGAACTCGGGATAGCTGGCAAGCGTCCCAACAGCGGAGTTGAGGGCATTTTCCCGGGTAAACGTCGACCCCGTTGTATTTTCTATTTACGAAATGACAATATTTAAAGACAACGGGTCAAGGGAGCGCGTCTATGTGTACCTACGTGAAATAATTCCAGGAACCCAATCCCCCTTCCCGGTGAGGGGAGAGGTGTCCCCTCTGAATAATGGCCTATAACTCCCTCGAAAGCTCCGAGTATTTAAACGGGGAATTCGTCTATTTATCGCTCGGGTTTCAATAATATGATAGCCCTGTGGGCTCTTAGTCCCGCTGAAACTCCCGTACGAACAGCAACGAAGCTAGCCCTGGCTTGGAGTGATGGACCTGTGCCGGTTCGGTAGTCGTAGCCGTCGTCGAGGTGGTCGAAATAGTAGTCAAGATATCGGGCTTGGCACTCCAACTCACGCAAAGGTAGAGCGGGTTCGGGAGCCGAACGCCGCTCTCGATTCTGCGAACCCTGTCGGAGCGCGTGGTTGTGAGCTGGCTCCGAAAAAAATGAATCCCGGCTCGGAGAGAGCAGGAAAAGTGGAAGCACAGAACTCTTCTCTGAGCTTGCTCTGAGCTTTTTTGTTGCCGTGCTCGTCTCTAAAACTTTTCCGACGCCATGTATCCCTCGGTTACTTTCAATCGCAGCTTGTTCCTTCCAATGGTATCAGACGACGAGTTTTCCATCGTCATTGTTGCGTCTCACGAGCAAAGAAAGAAAGAAAGACTGGCTTGCTGGCTGACAGACTGACTGACTGACTGACTGACTGACACAGAGACCAGAGTGACACACTCAAGACGAGAAGACGAGATCTATACGTAGTTTCCATGAAGCCTGTGAATACTTCCCACTAGCCTCGCTCTGCAAGACCACTCCCCTCCTCTTGATCCCGCCAGCGCCTGCTCTCACCTTCACCTTGAATCGTTCCGAATCGACTGGTCCAACCCGTCAAAATCGACTAGCTGAATACGCCTCATGACACTCCGGAACGCTCATTCACTTTGTTTGGTTTGGGTAACGACAAGCGCGAGGCACGGGAACAGATTCCCACGAGCGCCTTTCCGGACCACCCCCTTCGATTTTCGAACCCCGCGAGCCCCTCCCCCTCCTCGCCCTCTTAAAACTTGGTTCGATTCCAATGGGAGACGTGACACGGCACGAGGGAATCTTCTCTGCACGGAGATTCTTGGTGGGACATAAACCGTCCGATTCAATTTGAGATGCACGAACGCGAACCCGACGCAAACTCGGCACGTAAGGGACCCGAAGCAGAAAGGACTCGATGTCCGGACAGAACGCGCCGCTTCTTCACCATCGGTAGCCCCCGTCGCTGCTGCTCGTCGACGATGATGTCGCCGTCGTCCTTGTTGGCATGAGGATTCCGGAGTTCGAACTTTGATGCATCCGATTCGGCTGGTCGTTTCGGAGTCTCTTTTCCGAGAGTCGGTCCCGACCGGCTCCTTGCCTCATCAAAAGACACGAGCGAGAATATGAGCGATCTTCCACGAGCAGCAGAGGAAAAAATACGCTGCTCGTATCGGTGACGAGCACGGCGGCTCGCTCCAGACAAGCGAGACGAGAAAGCGCTGGCAGAGTATAGGAAAGTCGTGTGGCAGTAGCGAAAGGGTTCGATAAAAAATTGAACAGATTCGTTTGCGCCTTCCTCCACGTGGAGAAAATAAAAGTGGAATAGCAGTCAGCTACAGCGAGATATGCGAAGAAAGCGATCGATACGACAGCGAGCGAGCAAATCAGCCAGCCAGCGAGCCTGTTGGACGACCATCCCACCATGCAGTCAAGCGCCGTTGTCGCGGTGGAATTTTCCTTCAATGTAACAAACTGCGTCCGAAGAGTTCCAATTACTTAGCTGGGCTCCTCTAGCAACACGTTCCCTACGCCCGAACGCTCTCGAATGCGACAACCGGGCTGTCGTCGGATCGAGCTCGAGCCGCGGTTATTTTCTCGCCGATTTCACAACTCATGACACTCCCGATTGCGACTGCGCGATTGCGGACCTGCATATGTACAACGAGCGTCGATATCCGTGGAGCTTTGACGGAAGCATCGGACACACTTGGAGACGACGGATTGCTACACTGCAAGACAGCGGCCGATGATGGGCGATCGAACCGACGACCGAGCGAGCGAGCCGATGTGTACATTCCGCTGCCATTGTTCTGAACAAACGACAAGAGAGTGTTCTACGGCACTCCTCCGACACCGTCCGCGACAACGATTCTCGAATGAGATTGGAAAGGCAATTAGAACGACTAGAGAACGAGGCGAGCGATTGGATATGGCATGATAACGACTCGAACGCTTGAGGAGTCCGCGGAAGTCCGATTCCGGACAGGAATTCGGAACGCTGCAGAACGCTGTACGTGGCTCTCTCGAAGGCTCGTACGGTCGTCTTGTGGCTGAGAGCGGGGTGGCAGCTCTTCCATGAGCTCGTCCCCCCCCCCACCCTATTATCCTGTTTCGTAGCCGACTCGGCTGCATCACTATCGGTCGTGAGTTGAATATTTCTGTCTTCTGATGTCATCGCTACTGCTTTGCATTTACCGGAAAGCCTCGCCTGTTTGTTCGTCTGATGTATCAGGTGGAAGCGTCTCTCTGAATTTCCTCAACCCGTGTTTAGTCCCCATCGGTCCACGACTCGACGAAATTCTATCCGAGCTACTTACAGACGGATTCTGACAAGAAAATTAAGGCGCCCCGGAGGATACCGAAGGCGTCTTCAGGAGGAAAAGTGCTCTCCAACTACGGAAACGCCTGAAGTACCGTCCGGGCTCGGGCGATCTTTTGGTAGGAGCGACACCCAATCGGTGAAAACCATCAGGACGATAATGATGATTACAAGTCCCTATTTGGAGGAGATCGTCTTACTCCCCTTATGATCCACCCTTTTTTTCGTTCCTCCCTGTACAATGAACGGTCGGATAATTCAGTGTCTCTCTCTCTCCCGACATACAAAAAGGCACCTATACATATATAAACGAAAATCGAATTGACAGCTGTCCTTTCGGAGATAATTGTGTCTGGAAAATAAAAACGAACGGATTTTGTAGAAACAAGTCTCCGCTCGACCCACGCTCGTTGGCCTCTTACCGACTGTCCTGGCCTGCCAGCTCCGGAGGCGTCTTTGAATACCTTAACAAATGAGAGCGGTTCACGCAGCTCGGGCAACAACATTTCGCGTCACTTTATCTGGGCGGAGTTCGGTTTTTTTTTTGTTCGGTGATTTTTCTTGCACCAAACCCTAGGATAATCTTGGACGCCGCTGATTGTAGTAGCCTGTGACAGCAGCGCCAACAATAACGGCAAAAACAACCGCGACTCTCAACTGGATGATCTGACGCGAATTAATCGAGGCGAGGATAAGGGTCTAGTCGACCGAAAGAAATCGACGGAACTCGTCGCACGATCTACTCCGAGGGCAGAGTCCCGGAGGCTTGAGATCGCCTGATAATTTTTTCTCGATGAGAAGCATCGTTACCTCATGTTTTGAGATGTTGAGAGGCTGCGACAGACTCGAGAAGAAGGAGGAGATTCTACAAAATTCCCTCAACGCGGTCTCTTGAACGCCCGGGACGCTCTCGACTCGATCGATTCCGAGATAACGCGCCCGAATACGGAAAAACGCTTCGGTGTGAGGGTGGCCGAAAAACCGTTGCGATACTCACGGATTCACATTTATCGATTCAACAGTCAGCCTCTTTAGCCTACAGATCGACAGGCTCATTGTCAGAGCGGCCGCCGAGCGGACTGTTTGATCTGCCATTGTATTAAAATGAAAGTGAACGCCGACGTGAAGGCCAACTCTTGCATACCATGGCCGGGTGAAGACGTTTTCGCTTTGCACTTGCATCAATCACCGCAGAAATCACGCGGTCAATGAACCGCGCACCGAGTTGCCCGATTCATATGTCACTCGATGGCGGGATCGATGATCAACTCGGACTCCTAAAATTACCGGACAACCTTCGGAACTTAGAATCATTCGCTCTGAATACGATTTCGAGCTTAATCGCTCCGGGAATCATTCGACCGAATGCCTCGATCGTGCGAGCGTCGCCCATGACTCTTATCAGCGAGTCGCACTGTCAAGGCGACCGACGCTGTGCTCGCGCGGTCTCAGATTCCATAAGACCAGCCTCTCAGGTGAAATAGATGATTTTTGAGTCGGTGAAGAACACAATGCCCAGACGCGCATCCGACTGCCGCTGAGCCAGCCGGTCGGACCTCCTGAAAGACTGGCGCAGCGAATAACTGAGGAGGAGTGAATTACGCGTAGGCCACAGCACCAAGCCAGCCGAACGGTCGGTCCCTCCGTCCCTTGGGCCGGCCGGCCGGCCGTCCATCCGTCAGTCAGTCCGACGGACAGTCAACCAGTCAGTCAGTCATTCGCTCACTCACTCACTCACTCAGCGAGCGAACAGAGGCAACATCGGAGTTAGCTGAAAAGCTAACACAAAAACATGTTCTCTCAAGCTCACAACGAACAAGCCCGCGCGCACAAAGGCCATCACGACGGGCTGGTTGAACACGTCAGTTGATTCCGCCACCATTGCCGCTGTTACTACTCCGGACGGCGGCGGCGGCAGCAGCGACAGCACTTTCAGCTTCTGCCATTGCCGCCGCCTGGTACGCCACGGGACTAACCAAAAAAAAAGCGAACGGATAAAGCAACCTCGTCGACAACTGTCACAAAGACTACAATTGCATCGAGCACGTGACTGACGGTCGGTCGCTCCGTTTTGCTGACTTCACCTAGTGTCCTGTTTGCTCGTCGGTATGCCAGACCGATGATCGACGGAGCGAGCAGCGCTTGGTATTTTATCGAAACAAACAATAATTACAGAGCAGTTCACGGTTATACTATTAGGAGGAGGGCGTTTTAATGATACAGCAATAATTTCGATCTTAGTCAGTCGGCGGCCACTCTTCACGTCTGATTGCCCTTCCGCCTGACAGACTGAGCGACGTTTTCGAGTATCGAATGACCACCGACCCGGTCGCTTGAGAAATGAAGACATAGCATCGGCGGCGATGCATCCGAGAACGATAATTCATTCGTGCGTCCATTAAACGAATCAAGAATGTCAATGTCATTCGCTCGCCGACTCGTTCCCCTCCGCATTGCCGTCGCTGTTTTCACTGTTGCCACTCGAGAAAGTGCAACGGTACACGTTCACGAAGAAACAGACTCCGACAGTCTGGCTTCTCTCTCGGTTCGCTCGCTTGGCTCGCCGGTCGCGCAAGCGGCCGACCGAACCACCGAGCGACGTTTGGAGTTGGCATTGTGAAGGCATTCTATTCTTGGAGCGATGTTCAGCAACAGATTCATTTACTGAGTGTCGTTCGCCCTCCGCCCGCTTTTTTTGCTTGCTTGCTGTTGGCTTTGATGTCGTTGCTGCTGCTGTTGTTGTCTGCTGAACACTATGCTGCCTGCCTGCCCCACCGCCCTCACCGCTTCTTCTACTGTCATGCCGGCGACGACGACAACGTTTACCGCGACGACGACGACGACGACGACGACGATCACTACTGCCTCCACCTCCGGCCGAAAAGCGACTACGACTACCGTTGATGTTCGTAGATCATCCGCTCGCTCGTTGCAACTCTGGGCCTGTCGACGTTCAAGGCACCTACCTATATAGTCCTTGCCTGCCTGCGTTTCCCGCTGTCGGCCCGCCAAGCCCTGCTCATCATCATGGGAGCTCGCTACACATGTCGACACGAGAGCATTCCTTCGATGTTTACATACAGCAAGACATGGATGTTCTCCCACCCTACAGCAATCGGGAGCCGCTCCCTCACGGCCTTTCCTGACGGAAACCCTCACGGACTTTCCGGACGGAAGCCCTGACGGAAGCCCTGACGGAAGCCCTCACGGAACCCCTCACGGAACCCCTCACGGAACCCCTCACGGAACCCCTCACGGAAACCCCTCACGGAGTTTTCTCTCGAAAGCTTCGAGATAGAGCGTCGGATAATTCGCCCACTCGCCGTCAAGCGGACAAGGCTAAGGAACGAGAGCTTCTCTCCGAGAGAGAGAGAGAGAGAGACAGAGAGAGAAATGAATAGACGGAGCCACGACAAGGACGGCCGACGGTCCACGTAGACCGCGCGTCGCGATGTCGGCAGCGGCCTAGCTGACTAGGCAGGACGGATAGACAGGCAGGCTGACTCACCCATCTAGGCAGCGAGCGAGCGACGCAAAGGCTGGTCTGCCTCCGTGACGTACAATCACTCTCGCCAACGGATGCCAGCCGCTCTGAACAGTTTGTTGATTCCATAAATGAATGGCTTGCACAGCTACTCAACTCTCCCCGCGTGTTCTATCCAGAGCGCCTCAGCTTGGTGGAGACGAGAGAGAGAGAGAGCTAGCCGCGCATCCAAATCACAATTTCGTTGATTTCTCCAGAGAAAATCTCTTCGGATCGGTAAACGCCGCTGATCCAACCAACTATCCGTCCGCTCAAATGGCCATTCGGTTTTCGTATGGTCGTCACTCGCTCTATAACTCACTCAGGCGGGCAAGCAAGGAGCCGATTTGACTGTCGACCCGTCTGTCTGACCGTCCGTCCGTCCGATCGTCTGTCCGGCCGTCCGTCGGTGTTCGCTGAGACAGCCAGAAAAGAGCTTCTCGTGAGCCAACAAAACGTATGGGAGCTCTTGTGAGGAGCAGCCAAGTAGAAGTTCACGCAGAAGACGACTCGCTAAAATTAGATTCGAGCGGGTGAGCGAGTGAGCGAAAAACCGAAAAGGACAACAAGTGGTACACAAATTACGCCAGGGTATCCATCACCCGAGCGAACTCAGATCCGTTGACGGTGCTCAACGTTTTCGCTCGCCGGTCGTTGCGGCGTGGCTCCTGCCGCCGCCACGGAGTTGCGGTAGGCGACTACGAAGGGTGTTATTCAATCAGGGCGTGACAACAACAGACATTCGGACTTTGCGCCGAGAACGCGAAGACTGCATTTGAACAACCACTAATCGAGCATTAGCGTCCGCAGCGAAATTATTCCTAATGTTCGACGGAGATGGACGACTAAATTACTTGATTGGTTAGTCGGGTCATGTCGGGTCGGATCTTCGTTGCCGAGATCCTGTTTGAGCTATTCTAGGTAATGTCGCGCTCGAATCATCCGAATCGTAACGCTAGTTCCTCATATCACTGCGAGATGATCTAAGCTCCGAGAGCAAACAACGACAGCGACGTGGTGGTGGTGCCGCTGGTGGTGGTCGTCGTCGTCGTACCTTACGGTCGCTCGGCTACTATTCCGGTTTTCTTATAGAATCGTCGGCGTGGGCTCGACCCGGAGATGCCGGTGATGCTCGACACGATGATTCCGGATAGAGAGCGGAAACCGGAGGAGAACATCCCACCCCATGCTGAAACTCTCGGTAGCGGGAGCCTTCCAGCCAGGTAGGCAGCCGCACCGCTTCTCGGTGCTCAGACACACGGGGTTCCAGACTCTCAGGACTAACTAATATTAATTGTTTACACGAAAAGCTTCTATAAATTTATTAGGCGAGCTTCCCGATCTCTGTCCGTCCGTCTCTCTATCTGTCTGCTTGTGTTTGGGCCCGACCTGGGCCTGTATTCCTTGGCTTCCGTTAGTAAGTCGACCATGACCGGGGCCGGGCCGCTTTTACAGCGGAGCTCCACTTTCCCTTCCGAATCGCGAGATAGAGTGGAGATAAAACTTCAGAATCTTCCAGTTGTCAAATGAAACGGATCGGGAGCCTCGAAAAAAACAAATGACACCGCCGGAGACCGATGCGTGCTTAAGCGGAGAACACGAGAGGTGACCGAAGATTTCGCGGCGTCGTTCCGATAGCGTGAAATTAAACTAATAGACTTCCTTCACTCGTCCCGCGGTCCTCCCCTGCCTCGTTTGAGATTCCCTTGTCCTCCTCCTCCTCCTCCTTCTCTTCCGAGGAGTCCCGCGTGACCACTACGACGACCAGCGAGCGACACCGTGGTCTAACTGAACGATTGTCCGGTTTTTTTTTTCTTGTCGAACCTCATGATCGACGTTGCTAGTGTCGTGAATAATTAGGGAATTAATGAGCCGCCGAGATGGATTACTGATAATGATGGTAGGTGGCAATCAAGGGATGAACGATCCGGACGGTGGGGCGAGAAAGCGGACTAACGCACAGATGGATGAGTGGATGGATGGGTGGATGGATGAATGCACAAAGAAAGATGACAACAACATCAGCAGCAGCAGCAGCAGCAACAGAACCACGAACAACATCACAGCGCGGCGTGGAACACGTGAACGAAGCCGGTCGAGCTCCGTGACTCTGTGAAATCCATCACTTGCTTTTCAGCTGGCCCGTCGGCCGTTCGGCGGGCCGGTCAGCGGCAGCTTTATTCGCGCGCGCATCCTTTTCAGTAATACTCTCTCCTGTTTCAAACACCCCAATTAAATGAAATGCGTAGCGCCTATCGCCACTCGGCAGCGAATGCGGCTACGAGTGCGGCGGCGACGTGGCCGCTGTCGAGGCGGCGCTTGTGAATGGGAGTATCTCTAGCATAACAAATTAGTAGAAAGAAAATATCAGTAATTCATCTCTGCGCGACGACGCTGATCCTCATCCCGATAAGGGAGCTGCACACAAAAGTGCTGCCGTAGAAATTGTCAAAATACGAAACACACATCGGCAGTCGGTGTGTCGACGTCGGACTGCCGACCCGTCGCTCGGTCGGCTGGCCGGCCGCGACACGGACCTCTCAACAATGAAAGAGTGAGAGAACATGACGCGACGAATCATTGGATCCATTGGGCGAGTATTTTCAACAAAGTGTCTTACAAACTTGTTGACGATGGCGACGGACAGGACTCTTGTTCTGAGCGTCCACGTCGTCGTCATTTCCGTCGTTGTCGTCGTCGTCGTCGTCGTTCATCGCGGCTTCTTGGAACGTCCACTCCGAAAGGCGACTCTGACCCCGCAGCTGATTACCGCCGCCGCCGCCGCGGCGGGCTTCGAGCAGGCGAGTCAAGGTGAGTTTTTCTCCTGTATGCGCTCGTCCACCGAAACGGCGAACGAAGACGCCTTCGTTCGAGTGCGTCGTTCTGCTGACCGTTGCTAATGGACTGACAAAAACAGCGCCTCCTCAGTCCGTCAGTCCGTCCGTCAGTCAGTCAGTCAGCCTTAAGTCTGCTGCCTGCTGAATCAATCGCGATCAAATTGCACGTAATAGCACGAGCGGGCAACGGATGATTTGAGCCCGGAGGAGAAGAGAACAACAAAGCCACCTGAAGACGTGTCATGGTCTACTGTTCTTTGAGCGAAAGAAAAGTCGACGGAGACGACGATGACGACGAAGAAATGGAGGAAAAATTCAACCGTTGTCGGATGGAGGCGAAGCGCCGCTGTCTCTACCACGACCACCTTGGCAACATCAACAACAACGACAGCAACAAAGTCGACGATGACGACGACAACGACGACGACGTTCAGATGGAAAACTTTGATGATGACCACGGAATTGCGGTGAAGCCTGAGGATGACCACACAGATTGAAGCAGAAGAAAAACCGCTCACCACCGTTGCCTCCGTCTTCGGCTATCCTCTGGGCAGCGGGCGAAACCTGCGATTAAAGTCGAAACTTTCTAGCGCTGCCTCTACGCGCTCGCTAGCTCGCTCTTTTTTTGGGAGCTGCTCCCCAACCGGCAGGTTCGCTGGCTGGCTGGCTAACTCACCCACCCAAGCCACTTGATGTTACCAACGAATGAAGCCACGGAGGAAACAACTTGTCAGAGTTTTTTTCTTCCGGCGATTCAGGCGGGTGGAGGAAGGCCAGAAAACCAGGTATCCCACAAGGAACGAACATGAACAACGAGGGGAACAACAAAAACTACTAGCCGTTTGGACGACCCAGCGGCCGACCAGTCATCAGGGCGGGCGGGCGGGCGGGCGTCCGTTCGTCCATCCATCCGTTCGTCTGTCCGCCCGCCCGTCCGTCCGTCTATCCGTCCGTCCATCCGTCCCACCAGCCAGCCAAGTCTCTCGACTGGAGTGCCGACCGACAGTGTTGCTAGTTATGGTGGCAATGGTATTCTTTTTTTGTGTTCCGATCGCAGCTGTAAAGAGTTCTCTGCGGGCTTCCCCGAGCTCTTGACGACGTTGATGGGCATTCCAACGCCAGAATTCCTATGGGTGGTCTCATTCTCGAATCGGCTCATCCATCTATGCATGCTATTCAGTGTCCCGACGATCTTTGTCTATACTAAACGCCCGCCCGCCCGGACGCCTGCCTGCCTGCTTACCGGCTAGCCCGTTTGAAGGACGGTCCGACCGTCCGTCCGTCCGACAATCTGTCTGTCTGCCCGTCCGTCTGACAAACGCTGCTCATTTATATGTTTGCTTGGTTGGTTGGTTGGTTGGTTAGTCAGTCGAACTATAGCATGGACAGCCAGTCATCAATCTATTCATTTATTTACAGAGAAAGTCGATCGGTCGACTGACGACATGCCGCGCATTCTGGTCGCGAGCGGCCTAATTTTCTTACCACAAAAGTAGTGGCGGCTAATTTTTCTTGTTCCAGTGTAGGAATCTTCATTTCATGGCTGCTCGGTTATCCCGATCGCCTCGAATCACTCAAGCAGCGGCAACAGCCGTAGTCGCTCTCCGACTGAATGCCCGCTCGCTCGTCGGACCAATCCACTCACTCACTGAACAGCTATCTGAGTGGCGGGGTGATGGGTTGCCACGGAACAACCTCTTCCCGATTTTGACAGTGGCTGCCGAAGAAAACCGCCGCGTTCCTCTCAATCGCCGATGAGCACCGAGAACAAGAAATACGCGTGCAGACGAGACAGTCGGTTCCATTGATTTAAACAAATCATTCCAAGCGCTCATCTGTAGGACTATCCGTCCTTCTGTCTGGGTATCGGTCCGTCACTGTTGCGCATGAGTCCCTCCCTCGGACCTCTGACGGTGAGCCCGTCTCTGTTGGGGACGATTCCGCAGCCGGCGGGTTCAAGCCTCGGGCCGATTCTCCAACATGATTGCTCACTCGTTTCCGGTTATTCTGTTGCATTTCCTCGTACAGCTGCTCCGGTCGAATCATCATGGATGAATTCCCTCGGAGACGTCGGCTTGAGCCTCTTCAGAAAGATTGAAACTACGAGGCTTTGTTCGAACTCGGAGCACGGATGCGAACAATTATGAAAATCGCTGGAAGGAACAACAAGAACGAAATGCATAGAAATCTCATCTGTTGACTTCGCCGCAGGTGCCACCAAAGAAGGAGCGGCGCTCTCTCGGGAAAAAGGAATGCGAGGGCCCCTCCAACCCACCGAGCTCATACATCCGAGCACGCTTCGGAGATGTAGCTTCAAGTTGTCGTTTTCAATTAAGTTCGATTGTGCCGCTTGGAGATGAAGGGAAGTACGGAGGGAATCGCGAATACATCAACTTAGTTACGTCTCGCATCTCGAGCCCATCTGTCTCTGACAGGAGTAGGTACGACGGTCGAACGAAGGACCGACCGAGCGGAGCGAACTCGGGGAGTAACAAATGGAAATCTTGAGTAGTTTCTGAATCCCGTCAAGTCCCGAGGGCTCGGCATTCCCACTTGGAAGAATTGCAAACTGCGAAAAAAAACCTCTCGGAAATATATATACGGAAATCCCGCGGCGTCTTCTGGGAGAATTCCAGGACACTCTATACAGCGGCTCCCTGTCACAGATGGGGCGGTCTATCGGCATCGTCAAGCTCCGGACAGGACGTCAGCCCGCGAGCGAGCCGATTCCAGACGTCAAGCCACCGAGCCCGTCTCGCCTTCTCACCCCGTTTGGGGCTGGTGGGCAAAGAAGCGAGCAACACTACGCCTGTTGTCCACGTATCTACCATGACGTAGTCGCCAATGTCAACACGTCATCTCGCTCAGCGATCGAATTCCAGACATGAACGCCGGGATAGACCAAGAAGCGGTGAAAACAGCAGCGGGAAACAGGATAAACAGCTCCCACCCGTTCGACGAGTTCGATTCGATCAGCAGCCGCGATTCCAACGATATTTGGTATGCCACATATTTCCGAATCTCTTCCTGGTCCTCGGTGGCGAGGACCGGGGTTTTGGTTCCCGCTCGGAGTTCGCCGTTGCCGCCACTGCGGAGGAGCGAGTTGCGCGATGCTCTTCGGAATACATACTCTGTTCTTCTCCGTGCTCGTTCGCATGAGTTCAGGTAGTAGTCGTCATCATCGTCGCAGCCGTGCAGGCAGCAGAGCCGCACTGGTAGTCGCTCAACTCGAGAATTTACATTGCGGAGCCATTTGAGCTCGTTGCCTGCGTTCATTATGGAGGAATAGTGATGGTTGCGGGATAATGGCGAGCGACGGGCGCTCAGACAAGCAGCGATCCCTACTTGCCTCCGAGCGAGCACCCTTCTTGCCATCTCGGTGCCGTAGGCGGCGAACGATAGTTCTCGTCGTTCATCCATTCGACTCGAGTACACACCCTGTTGTAGTCGAGGCATTATTCACACGAGCCCCGCCGTTGGCCCCATTGAGCGAAGACTCCGTTCAATTCGTCCACAAACCCCACACAAGAAGCTGGACGGAGTATCCACTGAATGTGCTATCCTTTCCACACCTACCGGGGCGGATGAATCCGAAACCTCAGCCAGACACCGTCGTCGTCGTCGCCGTGCGTCCCGTCGGACAGAAATATCCAGAAATCAATTCGCTAATAGCCCATGGAATCGAGTGGCCGCCGTCTCGCCTCGAACAAACAGAAAGCGCACGCGGGTAAACAAACTTTTATCGTGAGTCCCTTATCCACCGTACGATATCGGACCGTAGACAGGCCGTGTTCGGTGTTGTCCCCGTTGATATTATCGCTACAGTGATCATTTTTAATGTCGTTGGATTTTTTATTGCTGACGCCGAAATTTTGTGCTCTTCTCTCAATGGAGGAGCGACGCGGCGATCGGGCTGTTGCCGCTTGGCTTAAACGCCAATCACGACGCCGTTGACGGGCTACTCAGAAGTTCAGAGCTCTGACTAAAGCGACCTTGCTGGACCGGCTGCGTCGCCCCGCATCTGTTCTTGTCGAGGCATTAAATTTGGAATAATTGCTTCTCGTAGGTACGTTATCGAGATTAGATGGCCGAGTTGACTCGCTTATCTTCTCGCATCCATCTCCGACCGGCTTGTAGTAAATATAATGATGCTACAAACACCCTTTCACGAATAAGGAACGTATCAGCAAGAGGAGGAGTGGGATGGAGCGAGCGTGGGAGAGAGATATACGAGCCAACTATAGGCCTACTGACGGACGGACGGACGGACGGACGGACCCATGCACGAATAGTGGAAGGCTCGGCTCATCAGACACTTTTTGCTCGAGAGCCATAAGGGCCAGAGAGAGCAATCTGGAGAGCCATTATCACCGACTACATCTGTGTAGTTAAGCGTAGTCTCGGGGGGCGAGGGGGGTGGGGAACAACTGATGACTCGAAGCAAAACGTCGATGTTGACAAGAATCATAAAAGCGAATCCTGTCGCGATTGTCAGCGCGTGGTATATCACCGATAGAGACCGCGTAGAAGACGGAGATCGCGAGGAGCATGAGAAAGGAACAGATCCATCGAGCGAGCTCACAGGTCCACGATATGGAACGAGAGATTTCCTAGGCGCTCGGGCAAGATATCGGCTTCGATTCTCTCTGACTCCAGGGAGTCACCGAGCGCACATGCCCTCTCAAAGAGTAACGACTCCGATTGTCGAGACCTGACCGACTGCGATTTTCGTTCCCTGCTCCGAACCGAAGCAAGAGCCCGGAACAGATATTCTCATCGAACGAAAGAGACGAACGGGAAAGGTACATGCGGGGAGTAGCTGGCCGCGTGGATCGACTGACCAACGGACGAAGCTTCCCGGAGTCTGTCGGCGAACTGAGTGCGAGGAAGAACGAGCTTCTCGCCGAGGACGGGAATGGAAACCCGACAAGGACGACTGCAGCGAGAACGTGGCTGATGAGATTATCAAACGCGAGCTCGGGCCATAAAATGTGGTGATATCTGGCGCTCATGCTATTGGCTCGTTTTTCGTAGCTTCCTCATCTTCCCGCTGCTGCTGCTGCTACGACGTCGACTACTACATAGTAATTCCGCTCTTTGCTCCTCGCCCGGATCAATAAAAACCATCGAGAGGATCCTCGTGAGTTCAGGAGCGAATCAGAGCAAGCGAATTACAAGAGGATTCTTCCAACTCTCGAGTGCATCCCTGGCTGAAAAGATATTCGCTCCCCCCCCCTGCCGCCGGCCCCCTAGAAGATTGGATTTGCGGAATAGAGACAAGAATATTCGAGCTTGAAATATTCACCAGCGTCTCGCCCGCAGCTTCCCTTCGGCCCATGTTGCGCGCTGATCCGATGTCGCCCTGGCGAAAAAGGAAGCGCCGCCCGAATACCACGCAACGTGCTCGCACCGAGAGCCCGGCCGAGGTTCCGACCCGGTGTCCGGAAGAACGCAGACGGTCTCTGGTAGACATACCCTATAGATCTAAAGTTAGCGAGCAGAAGCGAAAGAGGGAGCTTTCCCGTAACTCTGCTAACTACTCGCTCCCGTGCAAATTTAATAACCAATTTTAATGGCCGAGGGTACTCCGTACGCTTGTTTGCCCGCTAGACACAGGCAAAGCCGGCTTTGCCTCGCTTGCCGACAAAGTTTCTTCCGCGTATCCGAAGGGGGGCGGCGGCGGCGGCTAAATCGACCGTTAGTCGCTCGACCAGTTGCAACAATTTAACCAACTTCCAGTGAGCCTCCGCGCCGTGCGAGCTCGGCAGCTGTGATGCATTTGCGAACGCTATCGCTGGACGTGACGGTTTCTCGAAATCGCCCAGCCCACTCGGTCGGTCCATCTCCGAGGATGATATCGGCGCGAGGTTTTCATCAGATAACGAAACTACATGGAGGTCGTTCACCCCCGTCATGAGCGCATTTAATCCGCGAGGCTCTCCGCCGAGCAGCACATCGTTTGTCAGCGACTCGATTGGGCGCCATGCCGGAGCCGAATGTCGGTAGGGGGGGATTAGGAGATACAATTGCTGCGGCATCCAACCCAGTTCACAAGTCGAATTATTGTCCCGCGAAGAGTGGAACCTCTCTGTTGTCGTAGCGGGCTGACTTTTGGCCGGAGGCTGAATTTGATCATTTATGCACCTTCAGGAGCGTTTTCGCTTGCCTGCACCGCCAAGCCCGAGCCTGATATTGTACGTTGCTGAGCTTCTCAACGATTGCGTGTCGCCATAAGTGAGCGCCGATGTTGGTAGTGATGCCACGGCCGGGCAGAGACACACCAGAAGACGACTACGACAACGACAACAACCGCAACAACGACGAAAATAACGACGATCAGACGTGTTCCGGGTGGTGCATGTCCACCCTAGACAATGCGCCGAGGCTTGCGGTCTCCTTGAGGAGGCCTAATGCCGGCGACAGTCTACCTCCACAGCGGCTTCCCCCTCGCCGGCTGGTAGGCCGGCCGTCGGCTCGCTCATCCTCCGGCCCGCATGCTTTGCTGTTTGCTCGCTTGCCCCATGCGGAATAATGTAGTGCCATCCTAGCGATGATGATCTCTGATGAATTCGACCAGAACACGCTATGGCCATACTACTTGGCTCCACGGCGAGAGTGGGAGAGGCTACTCGGTCGACTATCCGGTGTGTCCATTCGCCCCATCCCGAAAGGCCGGGTAGTTCAAAAGCTAGCAGAAAGCCTCCGTTGGAGATCGTGATTTTCGCAAATCCGATCCGGATGGTCGACGGCACCGATGCCGAAGTCGGAGTCTTCTGCTCAGGAATCGCCGAAGTTGTCCATTCGTCTCGGAACTCGCGAACAAGACATACATTGTCTCTTCCAGGATTTCCCGCTAGCGCTCATTCGGTATCGCCTTGGACAGCGACTACGTCTCAGACGGTCGAAAGCGGCGATAATCGCGGAGGAAGCACGCTCCCCTCAATCCCTTTCGCTTGCTGACTCGACAGGCAATGCAATATTTCAACTATCGATATCGGAAACAACAAGAGCATCCCGCCCATCATCTCCTGGCGGACAGACACGAAACGAATCAACGGAACGATCATTCAAGCAGCAGCAGCATCCGATAAGTTCTGGTCGAGATCGAGTCTGCTCTGTAACCCTCTTCTCCCAGAGATGCCATATTTCTTGAATATTTCATGTTCACCATCTGACCCGCGCAGAAACGATCGACGTTTAGACACTCGACGGCAGCCGTTAAATCCGTGCTGGAGATTGAACGCTACCAGAAGATACTTCCTCAACTTAGTGCTTTCGCCGAGCGGCGATATTTTCAGAAAGTTAAGTCGGTCGTTTAATCCGAGTAACGAGCGATAGAGAGAATGAATTACGGAATAAAAAATAGGGGAACATGAACGCCAGGGACTCCTCGAATCCGTGGCATGCTGATTTAGTATTTCAGCTCGTGAACAGGCTGCCGGCAGGCAGAAAGAACTCGGTCGGGATGAGCGAGTCGCTGTATAGCTCGGTCGGAAACTGCTGCTCGACTCCCGTATCGGCGGAGCAGCGTGAGAGAAAATGCGGGGGAATTTTCCCGGGGAAGAGACGGTCCTAAAACGAAGACGACGCTCATTCGGTTGCCCCCTCCTCCGACGCTTGCAACAGTTGTTCGATGGATCCATCGGTCTTGATGATAAAATACACCTGCATGCTCTCTGGAGAGGGAGGGAGAGAGAGAGATTCATCAGGGATGAAACTCGACGATTTTCCAGCGTTTCCCGCCGGAGTTACTTCCACTGAACGAACCGAAGAGCTTCGCACAGGACCCAGCCGGCGTACGGGAGTGAGTATCCTTGTAATTGGCTCAGTCTTCCTTTCTGTGTCTTGCCTCGCTGCTTGACTGGCCGGTTCGCCGAATTGCGCTCCTCGCGCGCGTGCACTCATTCACTCGCTGGGTGGCTGGCTGGCTCGCTCGCGAAGGCGACGCACGGACAGACGCTCGCTTGGTCACTCTTTCACTCGTCTCATGTCCGCTTCAGCGGCAACGAGCCGCAATGAGAGAACTTAGCAAACGGTTTAATTTAAGTAACAAATCATCAAGAATGTTCTGTCCCGGACAGATAGGCGAGCCGACCGTCGGCGCACCGAGCGCAGAGCCGGCCGCCCAGCAGACTCGCAGCTCGACGGCTTCGGTCCTCACGAGCCGGCCCCCTCAGGCGACGGTGTCGCCGACCGGCGCGGGCGGTACACAGGATCTAGCCCAGTGGCAGTAACACTGTCAGCCGCAGACAAGTGCGAAGTTGATTTTGAGGAAAACGGTTCTCCTCTACTCGACTGCAGATATGGGACCGCGGAACGTCACAGATCGCCTCTACGCTTCATCTAATAATGAGTGTTTTTTTTGACGGCGATCGTATGTAGTTGGTGTGAGTCAGCGAACACTTTTGCTATAATTTTTTTTAATTCTTCTCCGGCTATGAGTTTTTATCTAAATTCTGGATTTGCTCCTAGCCGGTAGCGAGACAAACAACGTAGCAAACGACGTCCATTCGTTTTCGGTGTGTGCGTGTATGTGTTTTTGTGCACCATTAACAACCGCGATAAAGTCCCGACTTCACGAACTCTTGCTTCTGTTGACGCAGTTTTATCTACCTTCGTAGTGTTTTTCCGTTCTCTCACGCGCTCTCCCCCGCTGAGTATTATATTTCTGGAGAACGGCTAACCCTTAGCTGAGCTCGGAAACTCTACGTAATTGGGCTCGATACGAGGCAGTGTTTTCCAATTGGGAGCCTCGAGCAGCTCGCATCATAAATCCCTGCCGGTACCCTCACCTCGGTCCCAATAAATTCCGTCGAGTCTCGCGGTATGCTCACACGAACTTCAGAATTAACGAGCTGCACCACGAGTTGCATTAGGCGAAGTGTATTCCTCATATGACGGAAAGCTCTAATGGCGTGGATTCTCGATTGTGAACTCACCTGTTTTTCTCCAGCTCATTGTGAGTGGATCTGCAACAAACAAATTATCGTTAGATGAATGCCTCACGCGGGACGGCGCAGCGCTCGGATTCGGCGTTCAGATCCTATTTTGACAATAATTCCGACCGCAATAACGATCGAGCTCGGCACGAAATGATTTACTCGTTGGGCGAGTCATCTCCGACTGATATTAGCCGCAAGGGGATCGCTCCGAAGCCCCCTCCCCGCTTCCCCGTCTTCCTGAACTATTTCGAAACTCAGAGACGTTATTAAACTTCTAATGTACATTATAACCCTCCCTGAAAAATCCCGAGGCCCAGCCCCCTGCTCGTTGACTAATGTAGGGGTGCCGCGGAACGAGCGAGCCCGACTTTCCTCGGTCGCCGTCAACTATCGGAAGCCGTTCTTCGTCGGAGAGATGTCGTGTCATTGCTCGCCCTCCCGCTATGTTGGTATAGCTTCGCCTCGTTCCGGAAGCCACTCGACGGATGAGGGAGTAGAAACCGACTGACATTTGCCCTCGATGACGATGATGATCGCGATGGCGCCAACGGCAATTACAACGTCGACGCCGACGACGACGACGGCGGCGGCGGCAAGATAAGTCGACAGTTTTTAGCATCGTTATCGTAGGGCTCTTGGCAACAGCGACCCCAGTACTGAACGGCGGAACAGGCAAATGAACAGGCAGTTCCTTGGCGGAGAGACTTGTCACCGGTGGCATGTTTCTGTACCGGTGACAGGGAGCTCCTCGTTTCAAACGATGACGTGCCGAGCAGACTTAATAAAAGCGAGCCGAATTAACTGGCGTCCTCAGCCGAGGGCCGGCACACGTATCATCGGTGGCGTCGATGGTAGCAGCGTTTTACGATGATGATGATGCCTAATCCAGCCCCCCAATATAGCGGAATCGAGTTGCCATCATTATTTATGTGTTTGGGTGTATTTTACACGCGACATTGTCCGCCGCATCGGGGAGCTGCTCCATTGAGATGGGCGAACGATCGGACGGACGGACTCTGGCGGGTGGATCGACCGTAGACTCCTAACGAGCCAATGAGGCATCAAATTCAGAGCGAGAGAGCAAAAGGGACGAACTGTTCGCAATCCATCCCGATACGCAACTCGCGCGGCTCAGGCACCGGCTAGGTGGCTGGAGGTCAGTTAGTGACACGAAGGAGACATCCTCCCTTCATTCTCTCACCTCCGCCGAGACTGAATCATGATGATGACGGGGGCGCCGGTGCTGGTATGGAACCACAGGAGAAATCTCGATTATTAACGGAATCGATTCGAATGGCCTAGCTTGCTGCTGCGGCCGGCTGCGTCGCCGACGCTGCCTGGATCGCTACTGCTACAACAACCACTACTAATACTTCTTCGTTGTCCACCACCGGTTGATTAGCGGCTAACACGCAACCTATAGGGAGACACAACCATTGCCCCAGAGGAAGAGGGAGGAAAATACCGTATCGGAGACCGGTAACGACCACGACGAGCCTATGGCCACTATTAGGTCGGCGACAAGACGGCGCTCCCGACCTCCCGCACGATCCGGCGGCAGGTCGAGGAAGTGATCGTTGCGCCAGAGACGTCAAATAATTCGGGAGGATGTTTCTCGGTCAGTTTTTAGAATATCCATATCTAGTTCATTCGATTCCGCTCTCCGAGGCCGATTTGATTGCTCCGGAAGCCATCCAATCGGCTCATTGCCCTCTGACCCCTCGTTCCGCATTATTTCAACTCTGAGAAAAATGCCCCTCGTCTCATTCCGGGTTCTTACGCGCATGGGGTCCAGAAAGGATTTTAGGCTCGTTGGGGAAAAAAGTGGAGCCGTTGCCCAGTCCTCCTGACCGAGAATTCTCCCTCGCTTTCCACAGTGAATCACAAGACCGTCAGGCGGGCACTACCGCCACTATTGTAGATGAACAGCGCTCAGTTTCCCGGATATTAAGGGGAGGTTACCGTCACAAAGGTAGACCATGCCAACGAACGGATTGACTGACAAGCCAACTATCGAAGCAAACACTCAACAAGGGAGCCGAGCGATTGGCTGCCTAGTCAGATTGAACGTGTAGCCGGCCTCGCTCATTCTGTCGTTAGGTGGGTTTGCGCGCCCACGGGCTCTGATTGCGCGTCTAGCGGATCGGAGCTTGTTCCAGCGCCCCTGAGCGATCGCTCGCCTTTACGTCGATCGCGATCACCGTCAATGCCGAATTCTCGGAACGAACTACGCTATAACGGAAAATTGTTTTCCAGGTCGGGGCTTCGAACGAATCCGTGGATGCCCCGTGAAATGAGATTTATTCTTATCTTGATTCTGGCTAGAAACGCTCCCACTAATTAATTCCAACGAAAAACTTCTATGTATTAGAATGGCAAGGGAGATGGCACCAGCGGCGGCATCATTAACAGCTGCAGCAAGGGCCGCAACATCGGCCTGAAGCGTACAATGAGCCCGACGGAAGCATCAGCTGCAGCGCGAATGGATTCGACGGGAGTTTTGTAGACTCCTCGTCGATATTCCGACGACATCATGACAACCTCAGCGTAGAAACGCTATGGCGCAACAACGTCATCGAAACTATTCGGGATATAGGAATTTGAGTCCGCAGTCCCAAAGGAATTAGGAAACGGTTACCGGGCGAGTCCACTTGACGGTGAGTGTCTGTCCCCTATGGCCGCCATCGCCGTACGCTTGGGGCGGTTTTTTATGTCCGCGACTGGCTCCCGCACATAATTTTCATGATTTAAGACCCAATAGGGAAACATAAATTTACGGCGGCGATGTTTTAGTAAACAGGCGAGAGACGGCATTTTGTCACAGAGCGATACATCACGCGAGACCAAAATGAACGACATCGACCGCAGAGCTGCCAGCGGCCAAATCAAAAGAACTCGATTCCGGTCTCGATTCGTTTCGTTTTCAGCGTATTTGGGTCGCTAGAGCCTTTGACAATGCGGAGCCTAGGAAGGCTTCGGTCGAAGGATCGATCGGTCGCGAGATTCTCGGGTCTTTCTCTCACATCGTCCAAACGAGCTCTTCCATATTATGCAAGCGACCAAACGCGCATCAAGACATGACGAATCTCTGTGAATTTCTCGGTTTTTGTGCACGGCGCTCAGAGATTGAACGTTCCGCGGCGCATTCCGAAGCGATGTTGAGCGATTCCAGCGGGAGTCGCAGATCGGGATTCTCCGGGCTCTTGCAGTCGGGCGATCTTAGGAGCTACAGTTTCGGTTCCTGAACGAATGAAAAATGAGTCGGTCGTCAATGCGGAGGTGATTCCGGGGCTTCCACCAGCATGAGAGCCGCAATGCCAAACTTTTATGAGCGCGCCCTCTATCTGGTAAATTATTCGTTTTTGTCCGATTCATTAAGAACATTCCCGATGTTGCACAATCTCATTGTAATAAACTTTAACAGAGTGTTCTCCGTGGCCATTCGCCGGTCTGCGCAAGACCGGCCGCAGACCGACCGACCGGCGAACCTACGGAGCGGGCGAGTGACTGACGAATTGACGGGAGGGCAGACCGAGCGGCCGTATATTTCAATTAAGAGGAAAACTCAGCGATACGAGTCCGGAGCTTTTACGAGCTGGTCCAGAAAGAAGATGTACACGGGCTAAACATTTCCAGATGACCTGCCGCCACGACGACACCGGCAAAAATCGCTGTTCTTGACGACGATGCCGAACCGAATCAGTCCACGGCCGGGCAAGATAATGCGCTCTCCGGAAAACTTCAATCGTGTGTGGAGAATCACTCAGCTTGTTACTTTTTCCTTTCACCTATTCATCCACAGCTGTTCCTTTGTGCAAGTGTCAAGTGTTTGCCCAGAATTCAAAAGAGAGTGACGTTCCTTTTTGGAAGAAGTCGGACTCAGCGCTGTTCGTATGTTTCCATGAGCGAGATGTGAGTCCAGCGTATCGCATCATAAAGCAAAGAGATCCGTCTCGATCGTCCGCGGATCCTATGCTTCTTTATGGTATTTTGAGCCCTCGGTCGCTCGACCGCCGCCCGGTACTCGACCGGTTACTTTGCTCGTGGCTTGTAATGTGGAATCATGTAAACCGTGTGGCGAGGGATAACTTCTGCCCAACAGAAAGAAAATAAGTTTAATAAGCGAACGAGACATAGAACGGATGGAGTTCCCAGAGAAGAGCCGAGGAATCATTATGGAGGAGCGAGCAGACAAGTTGCTCATGTCAGTTTTTTTCCTTCATCATCCGTTTACGTTCCCGCCAATCAATCTCGCCTCGTGGAGAAGAACAATTAGAACAGCTGCCAAGTCAGACCCGGGACTTCATGTGTAATTCATACCGCTATCGAGCGTGGCCCTCGGAAAAAGAATGCGATCATCCTTTCTTAAAATTTCCATTGAGTTAGTTGGCCACTCGAGTCCACTCCGATCATGGAGGATTATTCCCCCCCTACCTTTCTCGGTGGGCACCGCTCATTCGGAGCGGGACCGATGCCTCATGTTATCTTCAGCAGATTTTTGAGGATCTTCCCAGATCTACTTCCGTCAGCCGCCCGGGATTCCCGGGGCGAATTCCGAATTTGTATGCGATACCATGCGTCATCCATACCCAGATCCTCTTTTTTCATCCCCGGAAAAAAGACTTGCTCCGATGGACCTGGCCAATGCCGCGACAAATGAGGATAAGCACCTTCCGTCTGAACGTTCCCGAAGGTGATCCGAATCGCACACTCGGATACAGATTCTTAAAGCAAGACACAGAAACGAAATCTGTTTCACTTCCGATGAATGTTTGCAGGACTTACTGACTGAGTGACCAATAGTAGTTTAAAGTACCGTTGTTGCCGGAAGCAAGCCAATCGACCTCAACTAACCGGTACGTTGAGCGACCAAAAATGAAATCTTATGACTGCATTTTGAAGTTCTCTCCTCCCGTTATTCCGGTTCCGGTTGAAAATCACCGTGATGTTCCCGTCGAGTTGATTCAAATGAGAGAATATGCGGATGTTTTTGACTTCGAATATTTTTTGCCTGCCTTATCGTTCCTATATCCCGTCTCTCTGCTCGATTTCGCGAACTGCGTCGCTTGGATTCCGTATCGTAGAATATTTTGAATTACTCGCGTAGGCAGGAATTCCGCAGAGCCAGAAAAACCTCTGATGAAAAGAGCGCTCGGCCGGATACAAGTCGGCGCGAACGAACGCGCCGGCGCGGCAGCTGTTCCGACGCCACCCGTTAACGTTTCGTACATGTTGCTCGGTGCTCCCAAAAACGTAGCCAGGTACAAGAGCAGCGACAGATAACATTGTGAGCTGCGCATCAGACAATCGGAGCATTTGTAACACTTTACCATCATGTGTTCAAAGTGCTACTAGAATGAAGCGAGTTCGTTCATTAGCGGCGGCGGATAGAATAAGCCGCAAACCGCTCGGAGATCACAACATCGATGTAAGCGAAGAGTCTGAGAGACCTTTGAGATAATTTGAACGCTCGGATCACGGCGACTGATGCCCATTTGACGTATATTCACGTTTCATACCTGTTGCCGAGGGGTTTCTTAGCCCGGGATCTCCTGCTGGGACGTCCACTGATAGTTGTATCCGCATGGTGAGGTTGTTTCGGAGTCGGAGCCACACTTGTTTCTTGCTGGGGGGCGAAGGTGGTAGCGGCGGCCGCGTATACGTGCGGGTAGTGCTTGTGAACCGGTGCCGGAGCAGCGGTCAGAGGCGAGCAAACGTTCATCGAGGCCCCCCCACCTCGGTCCTGAGAGTGTATCTCCTCCCCGGGTACAACGTAAGCCGCGTACCCATGTTCAGCTTCTGGAAAAAGAGAGAGAGGGTTTTATATTATGCACCAGAGAGTATCCTCCCCAATCGAGAATCGAGACGAGATGACGATCGAGGACGGAACTTTTATGCGATACTTTCTCGAATCCGGCTTTCCATAGAAGTTGCGTCGAACGGGGAGAATTCCCCCGCCCTCCCTGGCTTCGTCAATGAGGAAGTCGATCCATGAGAGGAGAGAACGGGGCTCCCAGTGAGAGGGAGAGATATCTCTTTTCCACGGAAGCCTCGGAAAAATGGTAAAAAAGCCAAGAGTGACCGACGAGGCTCGGTTCGAAATTCCTCTGAGAGGAGGGGGCTCTTCCCTCGGTAGGTCGACGACTCCTATGTGCTAACTGAGACATAGAAATCAGTTTGATGTTTTACTGTCACGTTGTTCCTGCGAATCGGGCGATTCTGTCAGGGGAAAACGACGAGCCGGACGGTATTTGTGCTTAAGACGGCTCGCGGCTCAAAGTAAGTGTCATATGAAGTGTCAGGTTCAGCCAGTGAATTCGTTAACTTGCCAGCTCGCTGGCTCGGCGGTCACCGAGCAGGCCGATCATGGCGGCAACGTGACGAGCTTATTTTTCTCTCAAGCCAGTGCTGCTGTCCCCTTCGCTCGGAACAGTATCAACGCGATGATCAATCTCTGTGATCAGATGACCACAGTCTTTCTATTGACTCTGAGAGGTGTGAATGTTGGGCCGGCCGAGTGCGTGCGTGCCAGGAGACCGATTCGGCAGCGGCAGCCGCATCAACCGCATTGACATTGGCGCAAATTACTTGACAAACAGAAAAACGCTCCGACGACAGATCGAGACGCGAAGCAACAGACTTGTGGACGGAGCGACATTCGGATGCACAGACCGACGAGTGGCAGTCTGACAAACAGACCAAGAGGCAGATGGACGAGAGCGGACAGACATACGGACGAACCGATGGATGGAAGGAAGGACGAACGGACGGACAGACTGATATATAGAGAGGCATGACACGGCACTGAACTCACGCTCACACACTTGACAAGCGGAATGATTGTACGGCTCAAGCAACTTCAAAGAATGTTTGATTCTGCCAATTGAACGTTGTCAAGACATTTCTTGCGAAGAGTCACGTGTGACTCGAGTCTTCGGGGTGACCGGGTGAAGGAGGGGTCTTGCCACGGGAGTCTCACTTCGGATGGAAAAATCAATGGACGGACGCTCGATTGAGGAGCGGGACGGACGCATTGACAAGTTTCCGACCGCCGCGCCGCGAGTGGAAAAAGAAGCGGATAAACACGCAACACGGAGAGGCAAATCACGCAGGTGATTCGAGCCCTCCCGGATATGCAGGCGCTATCTGATGAGCTCTAATCAGAGCAGGCGGAACCGCCGACCGACCGACGAACCATCTACGAACGCGCTAACGGTCGACCAGAGGGCAACGTGTCACTTTGCCGATGTTGTAACACTTCGATGTTCGCTCGTTTGGCCGTCCGTCCGTTCATTTGCCCGCTGTCACAAGCGTTCATCCGAACATTTTCTCTGGAGAGTTTTTCAGGCTTTCAACAGAACCACTCAGCCACCAGTCAGCCAGCCAGTGAACCAACCCGGCGGTGACGCAACTGACCAAGGAGTCCGCGCGTTTCTCGACTAGCACTCGCTAGGGTGAGCCCTTTTAGCGGTTCGATGAGGACGAGATTTGAGAAGCTTGTCTCTCCCTCGCTCCCATCGCCCTGGAAAGACGAAGCCATCGTCTCGGCGGGTCGTGCGAGCTTCCTGTTCCCGCATGCGGGCATCCGGGATATAAGTCGACTCCACGAACAAGGGCATTACTATGACATCGACTTCCAGCCACTTCTTGACCAATTACCGAAGTGCGTGGAATACGACGAAGTTGTCGAACAGGACATAAGAAGGTACGCGTCGTTCTCGAGTGCGCCCGGAAGTCTCCCTCTTCATCTTTTCGGAAAGAAGTGCGAGCTGACGGACAGTCGACCGGACAAAACGACAAACCGAAAAAGGATACTGGCCGAAGAGGAGCGGGCAGAGGAGCCCGGACGAGAATAATGTAGAGGATTCAGGCCGGCGGGCGAAGCCCTCCCGTCCGAACTCTCCGGCCGAAACACAAGGAAACATTGACGTGCGCCTTCAAGGCCGCCCGTATGCGTGACAAGCCTACAGAGCACGTTGGCAAGAATGACCACTTACAGTATCAATTTCGGATTTGGGAGCCGACTCGACCAGGTGACTGGGTAACAGTTTTCATGCTCATATCCGTTGGTCTTGCAACGGCAGATATGCCTGTCATTGGACGCTGGAAGAGTTTCCGAATGACTGCAACGGAATCCGAGCTCTGCGAGAACCCCAGGGGTTCCGCTCACGAGCCCCTACCAGAGCTGCGGAATAATCGAATCGGGTTTCCTCGATGGAGAACCATTATCTGGTTGAAGCTGTTCGAGCTTCCGACTCGGATGCGAACATTTTCCCCTAATTGGGTCATTCTGGCGTCGAGGCCCTCAATTATCTGGAGATGCGAATTAAGCATCTCGAGAGCTCCGATCATCAAGCTACCGGCGACATCCTGCACTCGGTCGCTATCATCGATTTCAAGACGTAACTCGAACATCTCGAGCAAGACTCGATCGAAAAACAAGTAGATCAATCGGAGTCAATAACTCGGCCGGACGGAGGAGGATATAGGAGGAGGAGGTATATCTATTTTCGTCCTGGAACAGTTTTGAAAATCGTTCGCGCGATACCTTCCGGCCGGTCGTGCTTCGGTCCTCCCGGCGCTCCATCGCTCGTTGGCCAGATAACGAGCTACCGAGGAGCTTGGAGCCTAGCGATAGGCCATGTGGAGGAGACCAGGGGGGGGGGGGAATCTTCCGAGCAATAAACGATTCTCGCCCCGATTGCATCATCCCTCCCCCACGATTTAGAGACGAGAATTATGCGCTCTACGGCCTTGACTTTTCGAGATGCTTCTCCTCAAGTTTATCCAACAATTGTGACGGTCATCGTCTGAGTCATCGAAGCCGTAAATTCAACGAACAACGGCGGGAAATCCAGGAAAAACCGGAGCCGAAAGGACGCAGGATCGATTACACCGGGGTCGACAACTTCGTAGATCAATGCATTCGTGTACGAAACGAGCTCGACCTCTTGAAGTTGCAGAATCCCTCGAACCAGCTTCGTCGATGCTGTCGTTTTTAAAGCGGCGATAGCAGCAGCACCTCGCCAGAGCTGACGTCAATGCGCCCCTAACAAGCCAGCCAAAGTGCCGCCCTGCCCCCCAACGACAGGGCGCTAATTCATTTTTGATCCGCGTGTCGATGCATCGAGAGTCAAGACAACATCAGACGATGACAGCAACAACAACGATAGCGGCTCTCGTTGAAGAAACAATCAATACACTGGCCGGCTTGCGAGATCGGGTCGGTCCGCGTTGAGCGGGCCTGCGAGCTGGCTGGCCGGCCAGCTAGCCTGACATTTGGGCTTCATGATTTGCTGAGTGAGAGTCGATTCTGTCAAAAGGCCAAACGAAATTTATTCCCGCGAGGAAGTGAAGAAAATCGTGCAACCCATGAACGTCATCGCATACAGCCTCATTGGCTTGTCGTTAGGCTGGCGTTCGCTCTCCACTACTTAATCAAAGGGAAGAATCGCAAGACGGTGCAAGTTCAACGATGCTTCAAATCTTCGATATGAAACGAGCGGAGAACGGACAGAGAGAGGGCGCTTGACGGCCAGAGGGGGGGGCGAACGGTAGGCGCTAGTTACTCTGACTGACTGACGGACGACCAGTCGGACGGACGGAAGGACAGGAAGGCAGCGCCGGACACACCGACCGACCGACTGACTTACTGTCCGCCAGGCAAGTCGGCCGACTGGTGGGTTGCCGCTATTCTCTCTCTACATGCGCCGAGTAAAAGGGCGTTATCACTGGATATTTATGAGTGTGCCATGCAGTTGGAAGGGTAAACATTTGTACCGAGGAAGAGAGCACCAAGCAAAACACCGGCGATCATGAGCACCGAGCCACCGGAACATGAGTAATTGCGTAGAGATTCCAACAAAAGAGGGATCTGAATCTCTTGATGAGCTTGCTCTCAGCTTGCGTGCTGCTAAAGCGGCTGCCAGTCGACTCTCAGTCAGCCACCCAGCCAAGCAACCGAGCGCCTGGCCTGCCTGCCTGCCGGGCTCGGTGGCTGAGATCTCTGAGAGAAAAACTCGTACATTGGCAACGAAAGATGGCCCTGCCGGCAATCGCATAGGCGGGAATGAAGGATACCACGGCCACCATCGCCGCAAAGGCCGCCGCTTACAAGAGAGCGATGGAGAACGCCACCACCACCACCGCCGCCGCTAAAAAAGTGAGGAAAAGTAAGTCAGAGAGCTTCGAATGACCGGTGATCTTGGGACCGACATCGTCGCCGCTCGTGCGGAATCCTGGAGAAGGGCTCCACGGTCCTCTCCAACAAGCTCAGGCGGACGCGGGAATGTTGGACCAGTTTTGTTACGGGGCGTCACGTAAATGGCGAAAATTCGGAAACCAATATTCCAGTGTTCGGTCAAGTCGAGTCTGGCTTCACGAGGGCGGAAACGCGCACCATCGCCCAATCAAGATCATGGAATACCCGTCATATCGCAGCTGAATCGATAATTTCCACTCCTATCTCAATTCAGTGGATGTCGTTCACCTTCGTGGTAAATGGTATCACAAAGCGAGCGAGCTGGCGACCGATCTCTGAGAATCCGTCGAACTTTCGATTGCTCTCGTCGGAGACCGATAGGAATTCGAAATGCTCGAAAATGCCCACCACATCACACTTGAGTAGTTTCGAGTGCGAATGCTCGGAGGGGGATTGGCTCGTTCACAATGATTCAAGAACGGACTTCGATAAGCACTGAGAGAGAATGGGGTGAAGGCACGCAAGTCGTTCCATTGCCGGCAGATTGAAATTGAGCCCCGAAAGCGATTTTTTGTGTTTTTCCTCTTCATTTTTTAAGCTGCACTTTCACTGCCGCGACGACGTTCGCGATCGACTATGCAAAAGTTTCTTCCTGAACGATTTGAAACTCTGAGGCCTCGACGTCGTTCTCGGAGGCTCCTCGACGATTTGCGATGACGGAGTTTAGTGTGCGAGGAAATATCTGCCCGGTTGAAAAGTGTCGACGATGAAATCCGATCACCGAGTCACGTGACAGACACAGGACCGAGTCCACGGCTGACACAACGCGGAGATTTTGTCCTTCACCAGCTTCGGACATGCAGATACCGTTCATCGTGTTCCTTTCGCTTTTGGTTTTTTTTTTTCATTTGGCTTTTTTCTGGGAAGGCTCAACTTCACCGACGGATCGAGACGGATCGTCTCTTCGAGGGAGGATATCGCGCACGTGGGCTCCGAAGGGGGGCGGAAACTCGGGGGAACTTACCTCTGTCTCGCCTGTCCAGATATTCCGCCGCTTTCAAAAGCCACTGAATGCTCATGACTGCAGGTATGTGTATATCACTGCTCGATTTCAATCCAAGAGGTTTTTGTATTTTTTATTAATGGCTTAAGTTTCTTGTTGCACTGTACGAAGTTTCAGACGCACGAAAACAACACACAAAAGTCACTTCTTCATTCGTAGAACAGTTAATCCAGTGGGAGTCAGTCGATACTCATCGAGAATTATTACATCAATGAATCCGTGAACCTGGGGAGCACTAAACTCGGGAGTCCATCGATCATCGATTAAGGCGTGGTTTTCAATCGACGGATTTTTGCATAAACAACAGTCGAGCACCGGTGGTTGCTTGTTGCCGACAATCTGATCGATTTTCGTTCGTTCGTTTATT
Organism: Galendromus occidentalis; assembly: GCF_000255335.2. Taxonomy (NCBI): domain Eukaryota; kingdom Metazoa; phylum Arthropoda; class Arachnida; order Mesostigmata; family Phytoseiidae; genus Galendromus; species Galendromus occidentalis. The sequence continues at coordinate 215,594 of NW_003804862.1, read as the reverse complement.
TTTTTTTTGATTTCTGGGTCTTTATCGACGGCGAATTTTCTCCTGACGCGGGTCCGAGTGCTTGCCTCGGGTCGGTGACAGTCAGGAGGCTGAACGATAATGGACGCTCCGACTGCTATTCTCCTTGGAAAGGAGAACAACTAGCTGGAAGAGGAGAATGGTCGTGGCGGCAACAATAACAACAAGCGATGGTGAGCGAGAAATCCTGTGATGAACACTTCACAAATACGAACTTCCTTGCCAACACTTTTTGAAGTCACTTTCTCAGTCGTATCGGATCGGCTCTCGTCGTCCAACGTAAACGATGGAAACGTTGCAATGTATCCAACTTTACTCAAGAAGCCGATCAATGCGGATTAGCATGATAATTTCCTTCGGCCCGATCGGTCGTCACAACACACTGCGCGCAAGGCAACGATGTAAAAGTCACCTGTTGTCCGTCCGCCGGTCCCGTTCAAGTGACCGACTGCTTGACGGTTTACTGACTGACTGTTTGCAGCTCGTACTTGGACGGCCCGTCGCTATTCACGCTCTCGCAGAGTCGCCGTCGAACAGTGTACCGCCTGCTCTGAACGAGTGACAGCTAGCTCTGGCGATCATGCCACGATGCTGGGAAAGGTAACGGGCCCACGTCACGAGAGTCCCTTTCCTGCGCGCGCAGCTCGGCTCCCCAACAACACGCCGCTTTGTTTTGAGGAGCAAGCAGCCGCTGCCGCCTCGGAGCAGTACGATCGCCGCCACCACCTGCGCCGGGGATGGTGTCATGCCTCTCGTCTTACCAAACCGAATTGGAGACATTTGGATGCAGATAGCTGAAATCCGGAAAAAACGTTGCAGAAGGTTCTGACTTGTATGAGCGACTTCGTCTCCGTACTCAACGGATGTATTTTCCCAAATCCGGCATTTCCCTGAGTCCCGAGGACGGTCGTTCTCTGTGAAGATCCTGCAAACTGCGCATATCTACTGCCTGCTCCCCATTGATCGTCGGAATTCTCGTCTCGGAGGTCCAACTTCGGCGGGGCGCACATTTCGGGAAAATTGACCCATGAGATTCCAACAGATCCAACAACTTCGATTCTGCTCTCATTAGAGATAACTCAAACGCTGAAATCTTTCACTACAGCGTAGTGTACCCTCGCGGGATTCTGAGCGAGAGCCTGCACTTTGGTTCCAATGAGCCTGAGTCATCGTTGACACCGCTAACAGATGCTGAACTGGCTAAAATAATAGAAAATCACTCGGGCTGGTCTTGTTACAGGTTTCCAAAATTAGCTTCTACAAACACATTTAGTGAAGCCGAGAACAGTGGCTCCTCTTGATAAGCCTGGAAGCATGAGCTCGTCCGAAAATGTTTGATTACATTCCAGGTAGGCAGAATAAATCTTCGGTGTTGTGAGAATCAGCCCGGGCTGCTCCGTCCCGATCTCATCGATGAGAAGATGAACTCATCCACACGAACTCACCATCGATGGGCTCATATAAAATAGGTGATACGGCGTTCGCTACGAATGTCTTTCGTTTGTTATTCTAGGGCCGAGTGCGCCGATTGGTGCGTTCCGTCGTTCGAAACCTCGAAGTGGGCTAGGAACACATCTGACGATCGAGGCTCATGGAAGATCGTCAGTGATCAGTATCGCATCGCTGTTCGTTCGGGAGTAAGCCAAGTTTGAGTTCGAGCTCTTCTCGTGACCTACGGACACGCATTCGAGCACCGATTTCCGAGAATCTTCAGCGTCGGCACGGCATCTAATGCTGCCTTCGAAGATGCCGCACCGTGCTCAGGCAGATCGGCGCAAGCTTCGAGACGAGATTTCACGTCCCATCGCAATCCTCGTTCCAGTCGACTCGGGTTTCTCGGGGAATAGAAATATTCGACAATACGTCCGAAAGCATGGCGTCGCGCAGTCTCCGTGACTCTTGCTATCGAAAACTGCAAGAGAATTCGCTTTCAGAAAGACTCGCTAGAATGCAGCCAGGTTGAGTCTTGTTAGGGCAAGCGGGCTTCCCGTCGAAGCATGTCTCGACAGCGCGGACCACGGTCGTTCAGGTTGTTATTAGAGGCATAGCTTGATTTTATTATTGTTTTTCTTCTCTCGATGTCGGAAAAATCTCATTTTTAATGTTCTTGATAGATGTTTTCTTTTGACGTGGCACCAGCGTTCTTACCTCTCCTGAGCACGACCAGGGAAGGATTTTTATCAAAACATCGTATCTCCCGTTCTGCTCTGATGACACATCGAGCGGAGCGGATCTAGTCTTGAGAACTCGGACACTGCGAGATACGGTGTCCGATGCGAGAGCTGCGTCCAATTACCTTTCGTAATCACTCGAAGAGCTCATGTAGAGGAATACGAGTGACATCCGATCCATTGGCCGAGCATATCGCTTCCATTGATCTTTTGTGCTGATGATCCAATTCTGAAAGGGGTATTCGGTGAAACCCAGGGACATCGAAACCTCAATTCGGCAGTCTCGATGCGCTCGCAATCCATGGGGAAACTCTTCCGGGAGATCCAACTCAATTGTGGGGCGAGCTCAGTGGAGTATTGGTAATGAGTTTTGACTCATCTCGTCATCGTAAGTTATTCTCGATTCGAGCTGTCCGGACGCCGGAATGTATTCTTATCAGGGAGGAACGAACGATATGGACCGGGTCCCGCAGCATGGCTTCACGGCGCGCTCCCGCGACGGCTCAGGAGCGACGTCAAGGTTCTCTCGAATTATCGAAATATCCGGAGTAGGGAGTCAGGGAGTCAGGGACCACTCGGCATAAAAAAAACAGAGTTCAATAGGGAAAAGGAAATAGCGTAGGATTAAGTACGATGGTCTCAACGATGTGATGGAGGCATAGAATACCATGCCCCTACTTCTGTGCCGGGAACAGACACGAGCCGTGGAATGGTACGAAAGAAACTGTGATAACCGACATTCCCCGGCGTCATGTTGACAAAGAATCACAGGATTCCATGCGAGCAGGTAAGCCTAAATATTTCGCGATAAACAGAGCCTAGATTACGTCTCGCGACCCCCCCCCTCCCGACTAGGAACTCATCCATTCTCAATCTGATGATTCTCAATCTGAATTCATAGTGAACTTCCAGACGAGAGCGAAGTCCCGAAGGAGGCGTGTCTCCCCCTGAGATTGTACCCGGATGACCAACAGCGTGCGCTCGGAGCTCGGACGACGGGAGCTCGAGAGGTCAGCGCGCGGAGCGTTTTTCTGGCAAAACGCCGCATGACTGAGGCTTCGATGTGATCTCGGCTGGAATCGACTGTGGCCCCCAGAAGCGCCGATGCACCGCTCGTTCGAAACCGCTTCGCGAGAGAGTTCCCGTTCTGAAGTCTGCGGCGTATGACCGGTACAAGAAAGCTTCAAGTGGAGCTCGGTGAAGCTGAAAGCCTCAACCACACGTTCTACATCATGGGTTTCAGTTAATCTGAGCCGCGTCTTGATCTCGCGATACCGATCTCTCTGCTCCGAGCTGCAACGAATCGCTGACATCGGTTCCGTGATCAAGAGGATGTTCATCTAGGTGATTTGCCGACTTGCTTGATGGGAGACTCCCGTTTCAATAAAAAATCTCGGGACCTTCGATGTGGCTGCCACCTGCATATGAGCTTCGGAATTCTGCTGATGGGGCCGTTTCGATACCTTGGTTGGTACGACAATCGCGGAACACCAAGGTGTCCGGCAGCTCCATGATACAGGTACGGAATGAATATCATCTTCAGTATTCAGAGAACGTTGGCGCCCTGCATCTGTTAACGGGCGCACAAGCTCTCCATGAATATCCAGGATGCCGAATCTTGTCCGTGAGGTTCACACCTCGGGAATGCGATTTCTCAAATGCAGACCCGCTCCATCGGCCATTATCGAGCCTCCCGGATCGATTGAGTTCGTTGTACTTCGCTGAGCGGGTCCTTGTCGAGAGACCCCGCGCGTCGATCGGGAAGCAGCAACAAAGCACGTGTCTATCCCGCTCCACGGGGAAGATGAATATATCGAGGAGAATCTCCGCCTCAGCTTTTCTCCTGCCCTTGTTCTGTGGCGAGCGGAATCTTGACTCGGAAGAGCTATTCGCTTCGTATTCAGTAAAGCGACACCGTGAAACTTCCCAATGAATATTTCCATCGCACTCAGTAATCCGAGCGCTCAGCCACGTCGACAGGACGACGTTGCTAATTCTTGCTGGAGAGTTTTTAGTGGCGGCGGCGGTGCAAGCTCCAGCTGCTGACGTGTGACGGTGAATGAAAGGACGGCGAACAAAAAACATCTCAGTACAGATTTGCCTCATAATTAAGTACCTACATCGGAGCGGACTTCGGCACGGCAACGTAATGAGGGCCGACACAGGTTCTCAAGTTGCCAGAGAGAGTTCGCAGAACCCGTATTCCCGCAAGAGGCGACGCGCGGATGTCGGGGAGCCGATTCCGTGAAAATTCCCCGCCGAAACTTCGCCAACAGTGGGGACTGTTCCCCTCTGCTACAGATCCATACACCATGCTTCCAAAATTATTCTCGAAAAGATCGCACGGAAACAGAGCAGGATGAATTCTCGGATAATTCAATTCCGAAAACAATGGTCACGTTCAATTGCTCGTGCAGCCCGCCCAGGCCAGCTGGCCGGTCGATGAAGCAGCACGCAGGCGAGCATATTCTTTGTCGATTTGTTGTGTGAGTGAGAGAGGAGCGGTGGTTGTCTTTGCCGTCGATGACGAAGTAAACGAGGGATCGATTTTAATATCGAAAAGCGCGTAGCATCGGATTGTAAGACGCGCTCGGAGTATGAATGTATTCAGCCTCTCCGTCCATTCCCTGTTCCAGCCCCCATGCCTGCTGAGCGAAGCAGGCCCTTCCCCCGAGAAATTCTGCTCGCAATAAGTGCACTTGCCCCCCGCCCGCGCGCTCATCCCCAGAGCCCACCATTTGCCTCAGGTGGCCCGAGTTTCTCGCCAGATAGGGCGAAGCTGCTGCGGCTGGCTGACAAGCACGAAAATCCCGTAGAGTCAGAGGAAAAATTATCACATTGATATTGCTCTGCGTTGCATCAGTGCACGTAATGGATAAGAAGTCCGGGAACAAATTAGATTCAGTTCCCACAGTTCCGTCGGAGAGCAGGCTGTGATCATTAGAGCCGACCAGAAGAATCAAGCTAGCTTTGTAATAGATGCGCAGCGGTCCCCTAAACATCCGAACGAACAAGCGGTTGGACGAGCCAGTGGACAGATGGACAGTATAACGGACGAGCACGTGGTTTCGCAGACATTCGTACGTCCGTCTTGATTATTCGTGAAGCCCGTGGTTATCTCGGGAATGACAGCGGACCAAAGTCTTCGATGACGATCGGCGCTCTGAGGGTGCGATCTGAGCTCAGCGGATTCGGACGCTCCGTTTCGCTCATCGCGAGCCTAGGCAGAGCTTCGATGAGACGGACGTTCGCTGAATCCCACGATTCACGGCGTGCCGCCGACGTTAACGGCATCGATCGTATGCATGCTCGTACGATCTCGTTCAGAAACCTTGCCCCCGGAAGAGGATTACCGCCTGTATCGAGCGGCAACTTCTTTCCGTGACGATGGACACTAACGGGATCAATCGACAGAGAGCACTGCGACGAGTGACCGAGCCGCTCAAGCTCGACGAGAAAGGAGCACCCTACGGACCTGATGGCTTGAGTTCAAGTCGCGATCGCTGCAAAACTCATGAGGACTGCCTTGGCATGGGATGCCAGCGAAGATTATCTCGAATCGAGTGCAGTCTTTTTCCACAGCTGTGTTTTTCACCATCTGAGATCGACCCTCCAACTCCCTGTAGCGAGAAATCCTGTGAACTCCTCTCGAGAACAGGCTGCGTACCTGAGCGTGGAAGTTCCTACGATTCGGAGCTGATCGACCAGTCTGCGTACTGCGCCGCTAGCGATTCCATGAATGGTCGTTTAGCCTATCTCTGAGAGGCATCTCGTCGAAAACGGTACGCATGAGTAAGTAGAAAACAACTTCAAAGGTTTTCGTCCCAAGTCAGAAGCGAGGAAAAACTGAATCGCCGTTTTGCAATTTAAAGTTGACCTGATTACGATCCTTAACGGATGAACTCGGTAATTGTAAGATCAATGTGTCTGCTTGCTTTGTAGCTGAATCGACAAGTTACCACCCTTGAGTCACGCACGAGGCATGCAGATCGTATCTTATATCGGCTCCGAGTTCGGTCATCTCGCTTTGCGACCTGCTCGCAGCGAGATCGATTCTGACTTGTTGGGAGTGCAAATAAAACTCGCGGAGCCCTCAGCCCTCGACACTAAGGTGTCGCTGAGAAGTTTCATCCGCCGTAGAGAGTCTATCTACTCCATTCTCGACGAGCGACGGGGAGAGCTGCCCATGTACACGCTCGTCCTACTATCGGAGACTCCCGATCTGGATGTTTTTATCCACGGGCATAGCGTAACATCATACAATAATTGGTAATTGCTCGTTCAGGCCGGGTCAGCACCCATCGGGTGTTCGTTAGAGCCGAACAGTGCGGCAAGCGCTGAAAACGACGTCAACGCTGCTGGTGCCGCCATCATCGGCAACGAAAACCAATAGAGCTCAGACGGTAACAGAAGGAAAATTGGCAATGAAGATGACCTCATTAATGGTAATACAAAGATATTCGATCCAATGCAACGACGGCCGCATCGGCGGCGATTGAGTATGACTGCGGTCCCAGCACATGACAGTACCGGTGCCGTCAGGCAGACGCATTGCTGATGTACTTCACTTGTTTCGGCTATCTTGGACCAGTGAATAAATGAGCCACCGCGTAGGCAAGCGGGCGCCTGACTCGACGAACGAACGAGCTCGTGCAGCCTCCAGGTATCTCCGGCCGGCTATTAAGCTGGAACTATCGCACACGGGCGAGTCTTGCGAGTTCGAGGCTGGACGCTCAGGAGCTTCCGCTGCTATCTTAAATACAACAATTACTCTAGGGAAGGGAAACCGGCTCTGCGGGAGCAACGTTCTGCATAAGTTCCCGTATGGGTTTATTCGTCTGTCTCTGAGCTGGCCCGCTTACTCGCCTCCGGTGCATTTGAGTCACTGAAGCAATGTCTGTAGCGCTTCGGCCGTCTCGTGCAGCAGTCGATCGAAAAGAGATCATGAAGTCTATCATTTCAGTTCGGCCTGCCTCGCGGACACGCTCCTCGCAGTCTGTTCCTCTTGCTCACAGTACTGCAGGGTAGGCAGATAGGCAAGCGACCGGCGGCGCTCGCTCGCTCGTCCGTACGCGAGCCCGGTTTTCTTTTTCTTCTCTCCGCCATCAAGCAGTGACCACATTTCGGACGTGGGCGTCTACGGTCGAAGCGTCATCTTTGTCGAAGCGGCATCGCATTTAGTTCCCTGCTTCTCGTTTTTTTCTGAGCCTCCTGTCTTCGTCGATATCTCGACTATCAGAATGGGGATCTCGAAAACGGATGCGCGCTTGCACGCACGCTCGCCCGCTCACACCCGAATCCACCGGCCTCGATAGAACGCAGGAGAAAGATAAGCGAGGAACAAAACTCAAAATGGAACACCGATACGAAGTTGAGCGCCCTCATAATCGCCGGGCTGCCATCCCGAAGATACTGAGCCCTCTTCCAACGATACCATCGCTGCTCAGCAGTGAAGTCCAATTACAATCTTTGGGCAGGAACAATATAGGTACCCTTCTGACTATAATGCCTTGAGGGTGTCCATCAAGTAGGACTCGGAAATATCGTCACCGTTAGGCGCGAAAATGAGCTGCGCGATCGTTGAGAGAGACAGGGGGGAATTATTTAGGAAACGCGCGGAGCGGCTCGGGACCCGTCGTCTGGATGTCGACGCCAAAAAAAAATTCTATCGAAATTCCGCTCGTCAGAAACTTCTGGAGCGGAGCCGGTGATGTATTAGTCACGTCGTTTCGTATCGAGAAATGTACCTGCATCGAATTTTCACTGGAATCGCCGACAGGGCGTCATTGTTCAGGTCGCAAATAACTTGTGTGGCACGCATTTTAACATTTGCGAATCTCTTCAGTAAACTTACTCAGGCCACTTGTGCTGAACGTGTGACTAATGCAGAGAGATTCGCAGAAATTGACAAGGCTCGTCTGGGAATTCTCTGGCTAGTCCTGGACTCCATTGTGCATTTTAGATGTCCTTGTGGCCTTACAGAGGAGCAGCAGGTCGTTTACTTGGAATTCTATCGACCGCTAGGTTCTTATTACCGGTGGCCGAGCGACCTCCAACGCTCCAACGGATATTCACGCCAAGTCACGAACTCTGCGATGCCACTCCATAGGCGGATACGTTGTCTGGAGGCCGCGCCATTCGATTCGGACAAATCTGGACATGGTTTCATCATAGGAATGCGTGACAAAGCACATGGTTTGCACTCCTCTCGCGCTCAACCCTCAGCTGCAATCCAGGTGGCACCTAAGAACTGCTCAGCCATTCTTCTGACCTTATAGTATAACTTGTTTGATTTGTTAGCGTGCTATATTTGAAGCCGCGAGCATGCGTGAGTGGATCGGCAAGACGATACTTTATCTCGAAGACAGATGTTTGTTCACTGTTCCGTGGCCGTCCTCGGCTGCGAGATTCGGGCCGAACCACCAATCATTAGACCATCTCCGACGCGACATTCGGCTCCGAATTGTTGTTCGCTGCCGACCGAACGGCTATTCATCCACGATAACAAGCGGATAGGGAGATAGATACATTGTGACAAAGTCGACGATCTTGTTTCGGAACGGAACTTCTGCCGGCCCGTGAACATCTTGGCAGACGCGCTGTCAACTTGGAAAGGAGATGAAACAAAGATAGAAAAAGAAACTTAGATCATCATTAGGATGCGCGGGCTGCTTTTTCGCTCAGATGCCGGACAGCGTGAGTCTTTTGCCGAACCAATCAGCGGCGGACATCTTCAGCTATCCTTGGCCAAAACCTGCGGCTGTATTCTATCGGGATATATCACGCACTCATGATAAGGAGGGCCGACGACTTAGTATTCGAGCTGAATTTTTTCGTTGGTGGGGATCCTTCCTCGCATTCGTCGATTCGAACGTCCGGTGCGGGACAGGAGGACAGCGATGCAGGCAAAAAAAACAACCATTAGCATTTTTTCTACTAGATAAGAACAATTGATCGATGCCGAAAGCGCCGGTGGACGACCGAGTCGACATCTGTTTTGGTGATTTACGGATTCTCGTCAAGACCTCTTCTCATGATTAGTTTCCAGTCATCCGGATCTGATACGTCGACTTTCGGGATATCGAACACGACTTTCGGCCTTTGGAATAGACGACGCGACGAGGATTTTCGGATGCCTCCTGGATCGATTGAGCGACTTCGACCCGCTCCGCGAAACTGCACACCATGCCGGACCTCATCAGGCGAATGAGACCGGCGGAAAGAACAGCTTATCGTCGCTTCCTGTCGGCTCGCCGCTCCCCGACGGAGCTCCACTATCGTGCAGCCAGGAATGGAATCACGTGAGACTGTATCGACCTTAGCCGGCTGAAATCAAAAGTAGCATGGGCAACGGCCGATGTTCCGAAAAAAAAACTTTTCCACCTCCAGAGTGCGAAAGTGTGACTTCGCTCGCATTTCATGATCGAGAAGAGAGATGATGGTATTAAGGAAGCTAGCAGAAGCCTAGAGGACAGCAAATCGCCCGCTGTAGGTGATATATCCGTCAGTCTTTGGATACCGCATGTACGTATGTTATACCGGACTGCGTAACATTAACGTACATTTTTCTCGAAACAATTTCTCGAAAGTCAACCCTGCGGAGACTTGGCATATACTTCGGACTTTGAGTTCAATTGAATCCGCCAATGTGGTCAGGCCAGCAGACCTACTGGACCCTACTTGAGCCTACACCCTCCGCCGGAGTCGCGACCTTGATTCGAAATCGCTGACCGCACCTTTCAGATGGCCTCTGGCTCCACACGAGCGAGAATGTAGAGTCTAATTCAGTCAGAGCTGGGGCTGGACTCTCCCTGCGGTCAGTTTATTAGGCATAGGGAGCCCAAATACACTGAAATCTTCTCGGCTGTCCCGGTGATTTATATTCTTCTCTATCGACCGACGCCGACGCTCCCTTCCCGGACAAGGTCCTGGTTCCTCCTCGAGGGAGCCCTGCTTCCTCGCGAGGGTGCAGTCGCTAGCTCATACTACATAAAGCCGGGCCCGAGTTCTCAAGCACTGAACGAGGGTCATTAGCACAATGCATCGCAATTTGAAGTCCCTACTCTTTATGTATCCACTCGGATGTCGTGGAAGCGTGGGGAATTGGGGAAGCTTGGAGCGAGCTTTTTCATGAACGTCCACCTATTCCAGATCCAGTCCACTCGGGTTCCTTGGAAGCTGAAGCGCATCTTTGAAGGAGGCGCAATTACTTATTATGAGTGAGCCAATTGGTGCGCTGAGAGGAGTCTCCGGCTCAGAAGCGGATTGAGACGAGGAGTCGACTTCAACTCGCGAAGCTCAGCGTAAACGTGCCTCGGATTACTTATCTTGGATCTGTCCTTCGGCGAGAAAACAATTTGACGAAATGCGTGACCCAGGAGCTCTGCGGGACACCGAGAGCGTCGAATTCTGCTGACGGGAGAGAACGAGTCAGCGGATTGACCGACGGGATTCCGCAGTGTCTGACGCCGCGTGGATCATGTCACGTCGATGATTACAACGCTTCGATGACAAATGTGAAAGCGGGTCGTATCCTGAGGACTCTCCGCCGTTACGCGTGATTTCATGTGCGGGGAGATTCTTGCATATCCGATGAGGACATATTTTCGACGTGGAACGTCTTCAAAATCGCCGAGGAGTATTTCCACCAAAACTCCGTCCTCCTGAAACGGAATCTTGTCCGCTTTTGCGATCCAATAACTCAGTAAATACGTCAACGGTTATGATTAGAGCCCGTGAGTTCATGCACTATAAAAACCGGAAATATGCATGCGAGTATGCCCTGAAGAAGGGCCGATATATGCATTGAAAAAGAGAAATATGCACAGAAGAAAATAGGAGCTTCGTTCAGGTTTTATGATACTTTCTGGAATTGACTCAATCCTGCTTAATACAGGCACACTTTAGGTTACGGGTTACAGTAGACAATTAGATGCATCTTCGAATTTTCAAACGTAAAACTCTGACGACGGGCGCTGAGAAGGTGCTTCAAGTTAGGGGAGCTCCTTTCAACATCCAACGACGTGATCGGTGCGTACTTGAAGCAGGCTATCTCCGAGGGGTCGCGACCAATGAGACTATCCGCGGAGCTACCCCCCTGAAGTATGTCCGAGACATCCTTGAGAAAACTGAAGCCGCCATTACGAATCACAACCGCATCGCATTTCCTAGGGACCAAATCCCCAACATCACCGGGTGTTTTCTTGAGATCTTTAACAAGTGCCTCGAAGAAACCCACGCGACCTACCAAAGACAGTCCCTCCGGTTCGAGTTTCTCGATGGCATGCGGGAGCTCTACGAAGTTTGCTTTTATAAGAGCGAGATTGTTCCTTACAGAGGGCTTCCTGACCAATTAAGCAGCCGCTCCGATGCTCGCAGCGTCTTTGACGTCCAGAGCTCACAAAACCTTCGACAATGAATCGAAGTGATCGGCGTAATAGACGGCTGCGTTCAACCAGGTACCCCATCTTGTCAGAACTGGCTGGGGTGGCAGCGGCACACCGGGGAATGTGATCTCGCGGAATGTGCTCACTCGATCGGCAGACTTCAGGAAAATTTTCTTCCCGTTGGAGACCAACTTGTCTACATCCGGGAAGATGTATCCGATTCATCACCGTTCCCATCTATTCTCGGTTGACCATGGCTGTACGTCGCTCGCAGCGTCGAGACCCGCGAGAATCGATGGGGAAAATATGGGATATGCAGAATTATGCCTCAAAGCGCAGAATATGCATTTTTAGGAGGAAGAGCCCAGAATATGCATTTTTATGCATTACCAGTCCAGCATTTTTATGAATTTTGCATGAAGTCACGGGCTCTAGTTAAGATGAGTTTTTTTTCGCTAGATGGCTTTACGGGGGAAGAGCCCTGCGTGATCCCCAGGAGATTGGATTGTGGAGCAAGCTTTTGGCAAGATAACTTCGATTCTGACACCCATGAAGTGGTGCAAGAAACCGTATGAATAATGGATTTATCCAGTAGTAGAGGGTGGACTGGTGGATGCGGCAAGACTCTCGTAGGCGAATCGTTGCAGGTCTCGCCAATTATCGCCGGAATTTCCATAAGAGACTCTCGAGAACCGATCGAAAATTGGGGATGAACTATCGAATCCCGCCTTTCAATCCCACCGCTGCGCTCTTACCTATTGATGTATGCACCATCGCTCCCCCCTCACCTCTTCCAGTATGCGAGTCGCAGATCTGGTTCAGCAAAAGATACAGCAGAGACCGGCCCGAGAGAGAGAAATCTCGGAAGGGTCGCCGATTCTCCAGACGGAACTGCGGTGTCACATGATGCTTTTAACGTAACCGTTGATTTGAGTCAATCAGGGAGAAGCTGAAGCCATCTAGATGTAGAAGAATTTCTCTACATCACCTTCGGATGGGGTATTGAAATTGGGTTTCCAAGGGAGTTTCGGACCTGAACGAAACTGCGACAAGCCCCGGAAAAATCAGATTACTATGCGAAGTAATCGTGATAAAAAGTAGACTTATCCAGAGACACAGTATCCCACCGTCGCTCGATGAAATAGTTGAATCGATCTTTGAGGGAATCGGAAATCAGGTGCATGGGAACACGGAGCGCATTCTATTTGTCCCGAAATCGATCACGAGACGGGGAAGCGGAAAGTCCCCTTCGTAAACAGCGTGCTCTGTGAGTCCGTCACGCTGAAGTTTATGGCAGCGACCAAGAGCGAGTGTGCTATAGACATGAAACTTCGGTTAAGGACTCTGGAGGACTAGATAATATTGTTGTTTTCAAATATGGGAGACAGACCGATCGCGAGACGCCCGGGCTCAGCGGCGAAGCAGAAGGCGAGTAGGCATACTATACGCAAAATAGGAAGGGAAGCTCGAGATGTTCGAGAGAAGAAGTTGCCCGGCGAGAAGGGGAGGATCGCGGACGACCGTGCTCCGCGATGGCGCCAACGAACGGGCGGCCCCAGTCAGCCGCAGGCCGGTTGGTTCCTTATAGCTTTTAGTATACCTACCTACTCCATACACAGGTGACATGGCTCGGCAAGGTCACAACATCTGGTCTCCGTAGAGATCTCTTAGGAGCGTCTGCCTCCAACCCTTCGATCCATTCCACTCCACCATCATCGGCGCAGTTTCGAGATTCAAAATGGCTTCCGCGGCATCGAAAGGCGTGCTCTCGAGCATGGACATCGAGAGCCTCAATGACTGATTAGAGGAAAAAAGTTCACTATCAATCATGCGTACCTCGATGATTCTGATGATATACGAATCAGGACCTAAGGATCCTCTGAGACAATCGAGAATACGTTTCACGTCCATACTTACGGTAGTGCCAGAGGCACTGCTAGGGGCTTTTTTTCTTTATATGATGTTTCCCCATATCTCTAGCGTCTTGTCGTTCCCATTGAGCCTGCGCTTCGCCTTCTTCGAGTCGATGTATGTGAATATTTTTCTCCTTTTCTGTTGCGAGGCCCGAGTATGCGAGAATCCAATGCACGGCCGAAACCGGCCAGATTCTCACCAATATTTGAGGAATCGCTGCCTTCGGAATGCGGAGGCATTGCCTTCCTGAACTCCAAGTGAGAACCTCCGGAGGAGAAATTCGCCTGTCCGCTTGTTTCAGGTAGCCTACCCGATTCTTTTCTGAAGCTCGCGAGAGAAGTCTCCGCTGGACTCCGCGGCGACGCCAAGCGATTCCGCGGCCCGGCCAACATATCTGCTCGGAAACTGAAACCCACAAATTGAAGGAGCATAATAATGCAAACGTTAATGAAAGCACGGGGATTCACCGCACCGCTCTGTGGGGTTCGTAGGACTCGCCAGATGAGAGATACTCATGTCATTAGTTCGATTCTATATTCGTTTTGAGAGAGCAAGAGGGTCATTTTGTGATCTTCATAACGATTGATGACAAGTGAAACTTAGGGATGGCTGAACCATTTGATCACATGATCCTTTGGCACATAAGATCCTCAAGTCATAGCTATCCACGGAATCTCGAGATTCCATATGCAACACACTCAACTCGGCCAGAGGTAAGTTTCTCAGACGCTGCTCACTATCAGATCCTGTAGACTTGCCGTGGATGGACTGATTGTGAGCGCTGTCGAAAATTATCGATCACTCCAACAGCGCCCCTCAGGAGAGGCACCCATAGGAAAATAAATCTCACATCGGAAGCCGGTCTATTTGAATGCGATGAACGAGTCTGGGCCCTCATAAGTGGCGCCCGGGCCAAGTGTCCCCGACCCATACTCAAGCCACTACGGCTAGGTCCGGAATCAATTCGGAAGCCCCCGATATTTTGCAGAGAATGCCGTTTCCCGGCTTCGGGTCGAACAAAGCCACATGAGCAAGATATCCCCAGACTGAGCAGTCATTGCGACTTGTAAGATGAGTTCTCAAGAATTATTAATTCAAGTCGTTCAACGATCATAATATTGAGTACTCTACGAGTTTGATGATCTCAATCGGTTTAAGGGATTGCCCTAGAGCCGGAATTCGCGAAAGCCACAGAAGACGATTCGAATCGCAGGATATTAATCAGCGCTTTGACATGCCGCATTTCCGGTCCTTGTTCGGAGGGTGTCACGGAGTCTCGTGACTCCTGATCAGAGCCGGAGACTGTTCGGAGCCCCTCGCCTTAGTAGCGAGAATGCGCGACCTTGATTTTCCCTCTATGGAGCATCGCCACGGGGATATGCAGAACGCGAGTAATTTCAGGCCGCCTCCATGGTGTCTGAATAGACCTAGTCTCGGCTGCAGTGCTCACCGTCGAAGTGCTTGCGAGCGAGAGTTCGAAGAGGCACTCCATTTCACCTACGTCGGTCCGTGATCAGAGCTGCAGTGGGAGCATAGAGCCCCACGGTGCGATGAGTACTACCCCATATCCTGCCCCTCGTCACAGCTTTGCGTCGAAATTGTTGACGAGTCTGAGACACGCGAAGGAACAGCTCCAGCAATTCCGGTCTAGATAATTTTGAATCATAGGCGTGTGATCCCGAAAAATGAATTGTTTAGGAGGAGCTCTCGCACGCATTCCGTTCGAGGAAGCTGACCAGAGTCAGAATTCATTTAGATTCTGGTGATCAAGATGAATTCCTTGTGAGCAGAATCGCGTTATCATCCCTCTGGGATCCATCATGGATCATGGGCTTTCGCAACTCGAAAAATCCTTGGGAAAAGCTTGTCGCAATGGGAGGTGACATGAAAGCTCACATCAAGCAGTGACTCTCGGAGTTGGGGTATGTCACAATATCCAGAACTTCGTGTTGGACAGTGCGGCCGAAGAACGCGCTCCTCCGTCGGAGAAGGAGTTCCGCTCGGAGCTCCAACAAACATTTCCGAGGCCGAGAGCAGGAAGTATGTCGCATGCCTCATGTCACATCACAAAATGGTGCAAAAATCACCCTGTTCGGATGCTGTTCGGACCCATGATCGATAGAAGAAATCATTGGAGGCCTTTATGCCGTTTCGGACCCATTCATCTCACAATCAGTATGAGGACTCCGCGCGAGCTCGGGGAAAGCGACTGCTTGTCGTCGAAGTTCTCGGGAGTGAACGCACGCACCAAACGATGTCAGGTGCGCTACAATTCGACGCACAAGGAGAAAAGGAAGTGTCGACCAAGTCCTTACTGGGACCAGAGACGTAAAAGAATCGAATTATTTAAGCGAGTATCTTTATTCACTTCGCGTCATCACGAATGATGCTTTCTTCTTCTCTACCGGGGAAGGATTCTTCTTTTTCCTCACAGATCACATGCCGCTCACCCCGGTCCACTCCAACGACGTCTTCACTAAGTAAGATAAATATATTTGACTCTTTTTTACAATAAATATAAATATTCCTAAAAATGAAAATTACCTAATATTCCCTAAGTACCGGTCCTGCGACGGTCCGTCGTCCCTGATAGTCACCACTCATCAGAGGCGACATCGAGCGGTGAACTATCCATCCAGGGATTCCGCAAGCCATCGAATCTCTTTGATAGCGATTAAGGCGCCGCAGGCCAGAAGGCAGTTTTGGGCCTGGTTGATTAGGTACAAGGTCCGTATGCGGGTAGATTCCCCCTTGTGTTCCTCCTTGAGGACGTGGTCGCGGAGACCTCGAACGTAATCAACCAGGAAATCGTCCCAGATGAGCGAACCCACGTCTATGTCGAATTCCCGACGATCGTTCTCGTCCAGAAACTCGGAGAGCTCTTCCAATTTCTCCGTTCTGAACGTCCACTCATGAGTGGTGAAGAACGATAGGGCCGACTGCATTGCGCTGATCTGCTCGTACACCTTGTTCAGGAAGGGTTTCTTCCCGATTATCGATAGGACGCCATCCCCAATGAGGGCGGGGAGGAAATGCTGGAAGATCATTGACAATTTGTGCATCGTCCAGTTGCTGCGCAGGGTGAGGGCGGGATAGCGGACGGCATTGTTGAACGTGACCTCCTTGACGAGCTTCTTTTGGAAATTCGCGAAGTCGCCCCAGGTAAAACTGGGTGCCCGATCGCCGATGGCACAGTTGTAAATTCCAATTTCCTTGGAATCTGTGGTTCCCGCTCGCCACGCAGCGAGGATCACGGTTTTTGCGACGACGTCGACCGGGATCAAGTCGGCCCTCATTTCGACTTCTCGAGTAGATTGACTTGAGGAACCCGCAAGCTGTCGCACAGACCATTCCACTCGGTCCGTTGTAATTGTCCACCCACCCTGGGAAGGGTTCGGACAGTGGAAGCGACCACGATCGAAGGTCTGACTATCGTGATCGTGAAGGGCACGGTCTCGTTGTACTTCTGGATCATGAGCTCCGTGAGGTGCTTTGTGAAGGTGTACGTATTCGGCTTCTCGGCCAGAAGCTCTTCCTGCATCTTCTCGAGACTCTTCTCGTCGAGGCACTCGACCATCTCCATGATCTTCTCACTGTCGTGCTCGCTGTCGTAGATGCGCTCTTCGATGACATCATTATCACAGTTTGCGTAGCACGTGGATATGTGGACGAACACCTTGAGTTTTTCGAACGTCCTGGCCATGTCGAGTAGCTTCTTTGTGCCAAACAGATTCATGTGGACCGCGTCTCGGAGCGGAGCGTCGAATCTCACCGACGCTGCCGAATGCACCACGATGTCCACTTCTTTGCGGAGGGTCTGGAGGTCCTCGTCACTCACGCCCAGGCGGTCTTGTAGCATGTCCCCGTTGACGAATTTGACCTTGCCCAGAAGTTCCGGGGTCTCGTTCCGGACGCGGTCGAAGAGCGCAGTCTTGAAGATCTCGGCAAATCGCTCCTGGAGAGTCTTTCCGCGCTTTGGACGAGCCAGGACGAAGATGGAACCCACGTCGGGGCATGAGCGGAGAATTTTCTCCAGAAGTACTTTCCCGACGAAGCCGGTGCATCCAGTCACAAAAAGAGTCTTCCCAGCGAAGAACTTGCTCACGCCGACGTATTGCTCCATGCCTGAAGAAGTTTGGAGAAGTGTTGAGAACAATCCGAACAGTGTACGTCCGACTCAAAGAGCTCCTCCGGTGGCGAGATGCTGCTCGTAAGAAGTCTGAGGGTTTAGGCGACTGTGTGATGTTCCAAGGAGGGCTCCCGCGTATTAAAAGGGTCTCTGGGAGAAAGAGAGATGGGGAAAGACTCGCCTCCAGGAAACTCTGCGGAAGAGTTCGTTCTTCAGACTCTAACGGCAACTCCTCCGCCCCCAGAGCGAAGTAATCGTGGGCGAGCTCCGCTTCATATCTCGGTGCGGGGTTCATTCGCTGTCTATTAGCTAATCAATCACCAGAAGCCGCTCGGCCACCCTCTGAAGAAGAGAGCCGCGATGCAGCTCTGTGACCTGAAGACCGCTCCGATTCTCAGTGCTTTCCCCCACGCTGAAATACGCCTCAACCAGAACCCTATCGACGCGCCGCTGGGTGTCGGAGACAGGTCTCATATTCAGTGGACGCATCCCGTGTACGGTAATTACTCCCGGAAGTGACCAATTTTCTCCTTGTTTCACTCTGCATGCACAACCTCCCCAAACAAGGACGGAAGGGTTCGAGGAGCATACCGCACTCCAATGTTTGCTCATTTGATCCTGTTGCGCGCGGAGATTGATCAGTGAATCCAAGCAAAAATCGATCCGTGGGGAGTAGCGTCGGGGCAGCCTTCTAGAGCGTCTATCACTGATACATCGGGAGCTTCCTCGCTCTATTGATTCATAACTTCGAACATTGAACATTCGCCCGAGCCTCTGTGAATTACCGGAAATGTGCTCAGCCGGCGTGAACGGACACTGCCTCCTTTTCGGAATCCCCCTGCTCTAGTCGAGAGCATAGTTCTGCGCTACGCGGGCCACGCATAAAGAACGTAGATTAGGAACGTTTCCTGGAGTTGGAGTCCATGAGGAAGAAGTTCCATTCGAGCATGGAGTCCATGGGGAGCCGAAGTTGCTTCATACGCGGGACCTCGTTGCTTGAAATTTTGGGAAAAAAAATGCTGGTTTCCAGATACAAATATCAATCCAGATAATAATCGATCATGTGGGGCTCTTTTCCGAGCGGCGCGGCGCCGGCACCCGCTACCCGTGACGGTCGATGATTTCTAGGCACGAACTTCTATCGAACTTCTATGTTCTTAGCTCGCCATAAGTTCCGCGCTTCGTCTGATGACCGATCTCGTTGCAACGACTAATCGATCAAAATCGCGGGAAATTCGCGTGCTTCTGTTACAATCAACATTGAGCACTATCATGCAAAAATCGAAGGGATTCGACCCGAGTTCTCGACCTTTCCTAAATTGAGGAGCTCTCGAGGTTTATTGTATTGCCTGTAGGTTCCTCGACGCTTGACCTTCTCGGCTCGGAAAGGAGAGAATTTTCCCGTTCAATGGAAGCATGCTCACTATGACAAATCTGATGATTATTGATAGAGGAAGCACCAAAGAATGTCGCCGAGGTCTCGACGTCCTGCCCTGATTCTGGTCCTCCCTTATATCCACCCACTTTGAAATGGATGCTGCTCATCGATCTGATCCATCCTGATACCGCCATTTTAATATGAGGAAGATTGCGGTCCCAGATACGACTTTCCCGCTTTCCAGAGGCCCTGGGAACGCTCTAATTATCGTTCTAATGCACGACGGAAACTCCCCACGACCCTCTCACCAGATCCTTGTCTGCACTCGGTATCGCTTCGGTACCGTTCGAACATTCCTAAGCCTGAGTGTTCGTCCACATATCCACCTGCTACGCCAAATGACGATCACGTCATTGAAGGAAGAGTATTCACGAATTCACGTCGAGGAGAAGATCGAAGCAACAGTCATGAGCTCTGGCGGCAAAATTTTCGAGAATATACCGAATAGACTGTCGAGCGAGTCTATTTATCGAACCGTAGGCCGGATTCTTCATCTAGCTGTCGAAAATCATGGTCGGGAACGTTCCTCGTCTTTGGAGCCGAAACCCTCGTCAGGACAAGTGGTCTAAGGTCTAGGGAAGCGAGTCGTATAGGAGAGTATGCGGTAGCGGCAGCAGGCTTCGCTTCTCGACCCGATGTACTCGAAATTGAGAAATCGGACGGATCGCTTCTACGCTATACGTCGCTTCTTTGATTTAATCAGCATTCTTCGATGAAAACTCGAGGAGACGGTGACAGACTTATGTCGCATAGTGGAGTAGTCAAGACACCTCCTCGCCAGCTTGTTGAAGCATTATACCCGGTGCGGGCAAGATCTGTCACTCATTGAACTGTTCTTGGATCGCGGGTCGTTATCAGCTATTTATATACCTATGTACATATGTATATCGCGGGCTCACATCCCTTCGATTCCACCCCGGCTAACACGCTAATCCCCCGCATGTGAATCAAGTAATATTTTATCAGGTCTCGCGGGGAGGGACCTGCGACGCACGCACACTGGAAATGCTTTGATGTCATCGGTAAGGAATGGGATGGGGTTGCAGGTCCGGGCGTCCTCCATTCTTTAGGCTACGGTCAGATTATTCCAATGGCTTCTGATCTATTCCTCGTCACAGCTGGGGAGATCTTTCATTGGAGTAATCCGGTTCCAATCGGTGATAGCCTCCATTTCTTTTCTCCATCGGTCCATCATCGGCAGTACTTCATCGAGGCCAATAGACGATTTTTCTCCGCTTGCCTTTGAAGATTATGGATTTCGTTCTCTCTATCTTCTACGCTAGGCCATCCAGAGAGAGCCAAATGCAGACTTTTGAGCTGAGGCTGGACTCTCCGTCTTAGAGTCTCCATCTTGCCCGAACACCTGCTGCCGGTCGGCGAAGTGCGGTCATGAGTTGCGATGTGCTGCCCGTGAGGCCGAGTCCCTCCAATTTTGCTATCGGTTGCCGCGCTCCTTCTGAATTTGAGTTGGTCGTTGTCCGGGACGTCGTTGCTCTCGAGGTGACATCGCAGCTGAGATCCGATCTACCCTTCAACAATGTCTTTCAATGACGGCAGAACTGAAATTGGCCTGTGCTTGTTGAGGTCAGCCCTGGCGCCCGATTGGTGTATCGGATGGCTGCTGTGTATCTTGAAGATTTTCGGGTAGTCTAATTTTGAATTTGCGACGGGTGTGCTCATGAGTTCACGAGGGCGGGATGGGCGATACTCCAGCGTCTTCCGAAAGATACCTCGACGCCTTCCGGAAGATCATCGGACTCTCGCTTCCGGAAGTATTCGAGACTTGAGTAAGACTTGAATCAGCTCATGCTATCTGGTACCCGAGTCTTAGCCTCCGTCGGAGTCCGCGCCGCTCAACAATGCCCAGTACGGGGTGATCGAATTGGACATGAACTCAAATCCCGAGAAGTCTCCAAATTGAGCCTTTCTTGCCCTCGACTCCGATGATGATCTGTGGACTCTCCCTGGCCGTCTCCTCTGGGCCCCCGTTTCCAATCCTAATGGGTGATGCTCGATCCGAAAATCGTCGGGATTCCCAGAGGTCTATGCTCCGGGGCTCTTCGCTGGTGATGATTGGTGAACGGGCCAATCCCCCACCGAAGAGGAGATATGGGGCTCGACACATCATTCGTCCCTTATATCTCGCGGTTCGCTATCCTCTCCGAAATGGGTCATCTTCCGAAGGAAGCGTCTAAGCCGGCCATCATGAGGGACAGAATATTTCCAGGGCGAGACTGGATTCCCGTAATGCAATTTATTGCGGCTGGATACGTTCAAGCGATAAGTTCCTCAAGCTCCTCGCGATGAGTTCCTCAAGCTCCTGGCGATAAGTTCCTCAGCTTCCTCGCGACAGGTCCCCCAAGCTCGATCGCTGCACACGTCGCCTGCCGGCATCCGGCGAGACGTGCATTCGCGACATTCACAAGACAAGTCGAGTGAGCCGGCCTGCGTACGTCTAGACGGTCTTTGCGAAGATTCCCGGTTTTCGTAGCACCCCCACTTCCGGAAAGGCGCTCACAGTGAAAAACGGTATTTTCTTCAGATTAGATCAGTTCGCACGACTAAAATCCAGGGGCCCGTAAATTAAAGCAGAATTCCTTGCACTTCCTAATGTCGGTGTCCAATTGGCCCGGATGTCACAAAGGACAATCAGGAATTTGACTTCCCGGCCGAGAGCGGAGAGGAATGAGTGAACACCCCCCCTGCTGGACGTTGAGAGTCTTCGTGCAGCTTCGGGTGGTTCCACTCTTGGAAACTTCATCTCTGTGTACATGGGAAGGATTTCCGAATTTTCCGGGACATTAAACGCAATCCACCCCCTGGATGGGATCCATACTCGGGGAGGGGACTCTTCCCGTGTCCATAGTACAGGTTGGAGCTCTCCATAGAGTTCTATACACATGATATTCATATTCGATCAAATGGAACGTATATTCATGTATGTCTGCACCGAGCAATGTGTCCTATTAATTCTCAAAATATCACGCAGGGTCTCCCACGTTCCCGATCGTAGGAGCCTGGCAACGTAGAGCTTCGTCAACGAAGCTTGTACGAAACTCACGGCGATCTAATTCTACTCCGAAAAGCTCGCACGAATAGAAAACATCGATACCTCAGATTGATGTTTTTCTCGGAACATCCGACTCCTCTCAAGGATGATCCACGAGCCTTCCGGCCGGACCCCTCATGCCGCGAGAATCGGGTGCAACCATTTTCACCCCACCTTGATCGAACCTCGTAGACCTGTAGCCACCATGTTCTCAAGGTATGGCGCGCCCTAGATGGGTCCGCTCTCCGCAGTGCGCCCGCGGACGATCTCAGAACGGCCCAAAAAGAAACACGCCCCCTCAATTGCTCGATCCGGCGTCCGTGTTGGACTTGCACAGCTTATCATCCGACTTCGCCTGCGGTCGACCGAGAGAAAATGACCGAGCCTCCGCATTGGGGATGCCGTCTGGCAGGATTGAACTTACTACACGCTACGAGAAGCTTTGTGCTGACGATTCATGAGTTAATCCGCCCAGAACGGGTCCCACCGTCAAGCGACGCGACTCTCAACCCTCGGTCGCGGGTTCCTCTCCTCCCCGGCGACGTAACAACTGCATTTGGGCTCTGATGATGGGACTAACCCGGAGGGGCTCCTAGAGGACTCTCTCTCTGATCCTCCTCGCTGGAGCCCTATAACTACGTCGGGGAACCTCGATGAGTTATCAAACAATCGCACCGACCTCCGGAACCACACTGGGAGCGACTCAACATCGAGGAAACTCCTTGAGCCGAATAAGTTTTACCCGGATTCTCCCCAGCACTCCCAGGTTTCTCACGTCATGGAGCAGTACGTCGGCGTGAGCGAGTTCTTCGCTGGGAAGACTCTTTTCGTGACTGGATGCACCGGCTTCGTCGGGAAAGTACTTCTGGAGAAAATTCTCCGCTCATGCCCCGACGTGGGTTCCATCTTCGTCCTGGCTCGTCCAAAGCGCGGAAAGACTCTCCAGGAGCGATTTGCCGAGATCTTCAAGACTGCGCTCTTCGACCGCGTCCGGAACGAGACCCCGGAACTTCTGGGCAAGGTCAAATTCGTCAACGGGGACATGCTACAAGACCGCCTGGGCGTGAGTGACGAGGACCTCCAGACCCTCCGCAAAGAAGTGGACATCGTGGTGCATTCGGCAGCGTCGGTGAGATTCGACGCTCCGCTCCGAGACGCGGTCCACATGAATCTGTTTGGCACAAAGAAGCTACTCGACATGGCCAGGACGTTCGAAAAACTCAAGGTGTTCGTCCACATATCCACGTGCTACGCAAACTGTGATAATGATGTCATCGAAGAGCGCATCTACGACAGCGAGCACGACAGTGAGAAGATCATGGAGATGGTCGAGTGCCTCGACGAGAAGAGTCTCGAGAAGATGCAGGAAGAGCTTCTGGCCGAGAAGCCGAATACGTACACCTTCACAAAGCACCTCACGGAGCTCATGATCCAGAAGTACAACGAGACCGTGCCCTTCACGATCACGATAGTCAGACCGTCGATCGTGGTCGCTTCCATGTCCGAACCCTTCCCAGGGTGGGTGGACAATTACAACGGACCGAGTGGAATGGTCTGTTCGACAGCTTGCGGGCTGCTCAAGTCAATCTACTCGAGAAGTGAAATGAGGACCGACTTGATCCCGGTCGACGTCGTCGCAAAAACCGTGATCCTCGCTGCGTGGCGAGCAGGAACCACAGATTCCAAGGAAATTGGAATTTACAACTGTGCCATCGGCGATCGGGCACCAAGTTTCACCTGGGGCGACTTCGCGAATTTCCAAAAGAAGCTCGTCAAGGAGGTCACGTTCAATAATGCCGTCCGCTATCCCGCCCTCACCCTACGCAGCAACTGGACGATTCACAAATTGTCAATGATCTTCCAGCATTTCCTCCCCGCCCTCATTGGGGATGGCGTCCTATCGATAATCGGGAAGAAACCCTTCCTGAGCAAGACGTACGAGCAGATTACCGCCATGCAGTCGGCCCTATCGTTCTTCACCACTCATGAGTGGACCTTCAGAACGGAGAAATTGGAAGAGCTCTCCGAGTTTCTGGACGAGAACGATCGTCGAGAGTTCGACATAGACGTGGGTTCGCTCATCTGGGACGATTTCCTGGTTGATTATGTTCGAGGTCTCCGCGACCACGTCGTCAAGGAGAAGCACAAGGGGGAATCTACCCGCATACGGACCTTATACCTGATCAACCAGGCGCAAAACTGCCTTCTGGCCTGCGGCGCCTTAATCGCTATCAAAGAGATTCGATGGCTTGCGGAATCCCTAGAAGGATAGTTCTCTGCTTGATGTCGCCACTGATGAGTGGGGACATTGACCCGTCCTAGGTATATCTCTCCGAGAAATTAGGTAGTAAAATTCTAATATATGCACTATTATGATAAATTGACTATTAGATAAGTATTGAATAAACTCTTGACTACTGTTGAATTCCTTAAGATATTGTTTTCCGGGTATGAATGACCATAGTAGTCTTTAAGATATCGTTCTACGGCCGCGCAAGACTGAGCCCGCTCTTGGCTTCTCTTCTCCACAAGAGAGCTTGTTCGTTCGCAGGAGGATCATGAGGGGATATATGGACAAACTCCTGGTCAGAGCTACCGATCGCTTACCTGACGATCTCCGCGAGTGTGGGCCAAAGTTTTTCGGGAAGCTTCAACCACAGGGAAGGTGAATTCAAAGCTCGGCGTCCATCAGCGTCCACGGTCTTTTCCATTAGCTCATGGATACCGCGGGAATCCACATCCCAGACACCTCGCACAGTGTTTGCGTCCGCATTCCCCGTTGAAAATGTCTCATGGACACACATAAAAGTGATCTGCTCTCGATTTTGATTCTCTAGAAGATCAAGAGGGTCACATGCGGTCGCACCAAACGCGACGGAAATCGATCACACCTCCATCGGATATGGTATCGT
Source organism: Galendromus occidentalis (assembly GCF_000255335.2). Taxonomy (NCBI): domain Eukaryota; kingdom Metazoa; phylum Arthropoda; class Arachnida; order Mesostigmata; family Phytoseiidae; genus Galendromus; species Galendromus occidentalis. The sequence goes on along the minus strand of NW_003804862.1, from coordinate 190,577 downwards.
CGAATATGAAGATCCGAATGAATGAGCAATGGACTAAGGCTTCGAAACGGCTTGAATCGTAAAGGTTGTCAGAGACGCGATAAGTATTTTAATCCCTCCGCCCTCCCCCCGAAATTTCAAGAACGTGCACGAGCAGAAAAATACCGTGAGCCGCGTTTTTAGCGATCAGCTGTTGGTCAGGGGTCGCGCTCCCCAATGATCATGAAGAGGAAACAAGCTGTATTGACATCATTTTTCGGGCAGAAAATGTCGAATGGCTCCTCAGAACGTGCTCTTCAAGACCCGAGAAGAGAGGAGAAGAGCCCGAATCCTCCTTTGTCGCTGATCCGAGTGAGCCCGGATCTCATGGTCGAGCTGAACGAGTCAAGTCTCTCCTTAACTTATGGGACATAGGTGACTTTGTGGGTGCCAGCGCGGTTGTCAGCGAGCATGACAAGTGCAACGCTGTACTGGTCACCTGGACGCCCGATGGGAATTATGAATTCCTGGAGGTGAGGCAAAATGGAAGGAACAGACGTCTCCGATGTGAGATCCTGCGAGAATGGACATGGCTGTCTCACAGGAGAGAAATGGAGCCCTCTGCAAAGTGTGTGTATTCATTGCGCGGAATGAAAGCGGTCGCAGAGGCTGCCGAGCGTTCGGCGTGCTCGTGAACTCGCCGCTCGCTACGCTCGCGAGAACCCCCGAAACACCGAGATGGCATGATGCATCTTGGTGTCACGTCAAGGCCAGTATCGACGCAGAAATCTTCCTGAAGAGGTTTGAGGATACGGAGAAGCTAGACACTGGGAGCTTGGCCGACGAAGGAAGAAGGAAACAAGCTATCGAGAGTCGAAAAAACCTCTCGTCCATAGTGAAAACCATGATACTCTGTGGAGTACAAGGCTCGCCTCTGAAAGGCCACAGGAATGATGGGGATCCCAGCGAAGAATCGAGGCGTAATGACAGAAACATCAGAGCGTTCTTGAGGTTCCGTGTGGGTGCCGGTCACGTGGTGGTGCGAGATCATCTGAGCGGAGCCGGCTCGAACGACCCTTACATAAGTCCGAAAATCCAGAACGAAGTGATGAAGACTACCGGGAAAATATTCAGGCAGAAGATTTGTGCGTAGATATCGTAATCAGCTTTTTTCCGGTACTCGCGGGTGAGACGCGAGATGCCGGCATGATTGATCAGCTCAAAATATGTCTCCGGTACGTTTCTCCTAGAAAAGACTAAATGTCGTGGTTGAAAACCTCTTGATGTTTTCCGGAGTGCCGAACAGAACGGGTAGAGGTCTCACTAAAATCATCTTGGAAACTCTGGGGTTCGAGGGCATCGATATGACAAAGTCGCGGCGATAAGGCTGCGACGGATGCAGTACAATGAGCGATGCATTCAAAGGAGTTCAGAGACGAATGTCCACAAAACCTCAAGCGCTGTACCCTAATAGCGCAGGTCTCAGCCTTAACCTCGCGATGGTTCGTTTGTCGGAGATAATCGCGATAGGAAATGCGGTGGGAACTATTGCTAACGTTCGCGCCTTCATACCGAGCTCGTCTCAGCGCATCGCCGCGCTCGGAAATCAAGTCGAGCGTCATTGCGACACCATCGTAGGTAGGCGACTCGAGCCGCTCTGCGCCACGAGATGGATAGAGAGTCATCGAGCCCTCATCACCCTTAAGGGAATTCCAGGGCCGATTTTGGCGCCCTAGAGGAGATCGCAACGACCAGGAGGGATTCCAGTCGCCAAGCCGAGGAGCTCCCGCCTTCGATTCGCAAAACTGAATTCGTCGTCGCGCTTCTGGTCATCGAGAGCTCTGCATAGCTCGTAAGGCCATCATCGCTACAATCGTCCGAAGTGGGAATTTTTCGTACATTTGTATACGATGAACAGCATGACTGCTGTCTTGCGGCAGCGGCGAGAAAATGCCGACGGTGCTTCCGGCTTCCGGAGCGATTTTCGAAGAAATTGAAACTTTGTTCTCTGATGGACATCGAGGTGGAGCTGCCGACATTGTGTCGCGAAGAATAGACAGAATCATCCTTTGTAGACTGCGGAGAAATATTCCAGAGCAAGCCTGTACATTCAATCTGTACATAGGTCAGCTGATCGCGGATGTGGATCTTCTCTACAACGACTGCAGGCAAGAGGACATAAAGATAAATCACCTTGAGCCTTATTCATTCATCGAAAAAAGCTGTTTCGAGAATTCCGGACATGCGACTGAACTCTATCAGGGTGATCTCAAGTAAGCGAACGAACGAACTACGCGCCCCTTTAGAGCGACAGAATTCGGGAAAATACTTGGATAAATCGTGGAGCGGCGAGCATGTCGTCCGAATGTCGACGGTCGCCGAAGAAGGAAAAATCATCAGAATAATTCCTCTTGTCAAAAACTCCTGAAGCGAAGCCCGTGATGTATCAGTCATTTAGTTCCGCACCGAGGAGTTTGCTTGCATCGGAATTTGACCAGGATCGCCGACATGGTGTCATTGTTGAGGTCCCAAATGACTTGTGTGGCACGCATTTCGACATTCACAAGCCTCTTCGGTAAACTTAGTCAGGCCACTTGTACTGATGTGTGAGTGATGCATCGAGATTCGCGGAAGTGGACAAGGCGGGTGCAGAATCTGTTTGTCTAGACTCCATTGTTCGTCCTCGATTTCTCTGTAACCTGACAGAGGAGCAGCAGGTCCTTTACTCGGAGTTCTCTCGAACGCTAAGATCACATCACCGGTGGCTAACCGACCTCCAACGCTCAAACGGATATTCACGCCATGTTACGAACTTCGTGATGCTACTCAATAGGCGGAGAGGTTGTTCGGAAGCCACGGCATTCGATGGGGACAAATCTGAACATGGTTTCATCGCAGAGACGCGTGACACACTCCATTGTTTGAGCTCCTCGCGCGCTCGACTGTCAGCCGCAATCCAGGTGGCACCAAAGAACTGCTCAGCCATTCTCATGACCTGATAGCAGTACTTGCTCCATTTGTTAGTGTGCTATATTTGAAGCCGCGAGCGTGCGTGAGTGGATAGGCCAGACGATACTTTATCTCGAGGACAGATGTTCGCTCACCGCTCTGCGACCGTCCTGTGAGATTCGGGCCTACCGCTACTCATTGAACCACCTCCGAAGCGAGGCCGGCTCCTACTCGCTGTTTGCTGCCGAGCGAACGGCTATTTATTAACGAAAACAAACGGATCGGGAGATAAATACATGGTGACAGAGCGGACGAGCTTATTTTGGAACGGAACTTCTGCCGACCCGTGAACATCTTGACAGGCGCGCTGTCAACTTGGGAACAAGATGGAGCAAAGATAGGAGGAGAAACATAGATTATCATTAGGATGTGCGGGCTGCTTCCTATCGTACTCGGGTGCCGGTTAACGTGAGTACTTCGACGGACCAATCAGCCGCGGACATCACCAGCTATACTTGACGGAAACATGCGGCTGCGTACTCTATCGCAGCCACGATAAGGCAGCCCGTCGACTGGGTACTAAAGCTGAGAATTTTTTTCGATGCGAACCCTCGCTCACATTCATCGATTCGAAAGTCCAGAGCGGGGCATGAGGACAGCGATGCAGGTACAATGAAAATCAACCATAAGAATCCTCTCTGCTAGAGTAGAACAATGAATCGATGCCGAAAGCGGTGGCGGACGACCGGTTCGACGTCTCTAATTTACGATATCTCGTCAAGAGCTCCTCCCATGATCGAGTTCCAGTCATCCAGATCTGACTATCTAATCGTAGAGTTTCGAGATATCGGACGGATCTAGACCACGGCAGAACTCTCTAGCAGAAAGCTTTCTGAGAGCACAGCGGACGACTTTCATTGTTGGGTGCTGTCAGCATCCTGGATCCTTCTCGTCACTATCGAGAGGGACTCATCCCTATGTCAAAGTACTCCGGCTGATCGTCGGCATGGCTCAGTTGCTGAAATTCCCGGGACTCAATATCCCCCTGTTTCCACGCAGACGCTGTTCGGACCCATGATCGATAGAAGAAATCATTGGAGGCCTATATGCCGCTTCGGACCTATTCATCTCACAATCAGTATGAGGACTCCGCGCGAGCTCGGGGGAAGCGACTGCTTGTCGTCGAAGTTCTCAGGAGTGAGGAGTGAACACACGCACCTAATCGATGTCAGGTGCTCTAGAACCCGACGCACATAGAGAAAACGAAGCGTCGATGAGCATGATTGGAGCTACCACGTCCTTGCTGGGACCAGAAACGTAAAAGAATCGAATTATTTAAGCGAGTAACTTTATTCACTTTGCGTCATCACGAATGATGCTTTCTTCTTCTCTACCGGGGAAGGATTCTTCTTTTTCCTCACAGATCACATGCCGCTAACCCCGGTTCACTCCAACGACGTCGTCACTAAGTAAGATAAATATATTTGACTTTTTTTAACAATAAATATAAATATTCGTAAAATAAAAATTACCTAATATTCCCTAAGTATCGGTCCTGCGACGGTCCGTCGTCCCTTATAGTCACCCTTCATCAGAGGCGACGTCAAGCGGAGAAATATCCATCTAGGGATTCCGCAAGCCATCGGATCTCTTTGAATGCGACTAAGGCGCCGCAGGCCAGAAGGCAGTTTTGGGCCTGGTTGATTAGGTACAAGGTCCGGATCCGGGTAGATTCCCCCTTGTGTTCCTCTTTGAGGACGTGGTCGCGGAGACCCCGAACGTAATCAACCAGGAAATCGTCCCAGATGAGCGAACCCACGTCTATGTCGAACTCCCGACGATCGTTCTCGTCCAGAAACTCGGAGAGCTCTTCCAATTTCTCCGTTCTGAACGTCCACTCATGAGTGGTGAAGAACGAGAGGGCGGACTGCATTGCGCTGATCTGCTCGTACACCTTGTTCAGGAAGGGTTTCTTCCCGATTATCGATAGGACGCTATCCCCAATGAAGGCGGGGAGGAAATGCTGGAAGATCATTGACAATTTGTGCATCGTCCAGTTG